>NC_057711.1:104521894-104526219 GCF_004010195.1 Chiloscyllium plagiosum | reverse complement strand
TCTCTCTCTCTCTCTGTGTCTCTCTCTGTGTCTCTGTCTCTCTCTGTCTGTCTGTCTCTCTCTCTCTGTCTCTCTCTCTCTGTCTCTTTCTCTCTGTCTCTGTCTCTCTGTCTCTGTCTCTCTTTGTCTCTCTGTCTCTGTCTCTGTCTCTGTGTGTGTGTGTGTGTCTCTCTCTCTCTCTCTCTCTCTCTCTATGTCTCTACTTGTTCTCTATCCCAGTAGGAGGATAGGACAGGGCCTGCCTTGCCAACATTTTGTATACTTGGAACCTTGTCACACATGCTGAAAATGTGTTGCTGGAAAAGCGCAGCAGTCAGGCAGCATCCAAGGAACAGGAGAATCGACGTTTCGGGCATAAGCCCTTCTTCAGGGGCTTGTCACAAATGTCTTCTATCAGCTCTGACAGTATCCATTGTAGCACGGACTGTAGAAGCTCGTTTGCCCAGACTGAATCAATGGGAAGAGCAGCTTCCAGGGCATCAGTTCACTCCTACACTTCTTCCCCCAGCAGAGCTCCAGGACTGCTGTTATGCAGAACCTGGTGAGTATGTTGGCTGCAGTGGGGGAAAAAAAAAGTCTGTGCTGTCTTGTTGTGACATCACGATTGTTTCCCTACTGCTAAATCTGTCAATACTGAAGAAGGGTTACACCTGAAATGTCGACCTCCTCACCACTTGATGCTGCCTGGCTTGCTGTGATCTTCCAGCCTCCTGCCTGTGTTGCCTTCGTAACATACTTATATAGTCATAGTCATACAGCAAGTAAACGGACCCTTCAGTACAACTCATCCATGTTTCCCGAACTAAGCTAGTCCCTTTTCCTGCATTTGGTCCATATGCCTCCTAAACTGTCCATATTCATGTACCTGTCCAAATAACTTTAAAATGTAGTAACTGTACCTGCATCTACCACCACCTCTGGCAAATTATTCCATGCACAAAGCACCCTCTTGGTGAAAAGGTTGCCCCTCAGGTCCTTTTTTAAAATCTTTCCTTTCTCACCTTGAAAATATGCCCCCTAGTTTTGAACTCCCATATCCTGGGAGAAACAATGGCTATTCACCATATCTATACCCTTCATGATTTTATAAACCTCTTTAAGGCCACCCCTCAACTTCCTATGCACCAGTGTCGAAGATCCCAACCTATCCTTCTAACTCAAACCTTCCAGTCGTGGCAACATCTTGGTAAATCTTTTCTGAACCCTCCCCAATGTAATAATATCCTTTTCAGCAGGGTGACCAGAACTGCACACCGTACTCCAAAAGTGGCCTCACCAATGTCCTGTACAACCTCAACATGACATCCCAATTCCTATACTCAATGATCTGAGCATTGAAGGCAAGCATGCTAAACTCTTTCTTAGCTACACCTGTCGATGTATAATGTAACTTTCAAATAATTATGCACCCCTAGGTGTCTTTGTTTGAACAACATTCCCAAGACCCTACCATTAATTGTATACGTCCTGCCCTTGTTCACTTTACCAAAATGTAATAACTTGCACTCATCCAAATTAAACTCCATCTGCCAATCCTTGGCCCATTGGTCTAATTGATCAAGATCCCTTCATGATTTTAGATAATCTTAACTGTTGACTATACCACCAATTTTGGTCTCATGCACAAACTTACTAACCACTCCTCTTTAAATGCTTCATCAACATAAATGACAAACAACAGTGGACCTCGCACTAAACACTGCGGAACACCACTGGTCACAGGCCTTCAGTCTGAAAAACATTTCACTGCCATCTTCTACCTCCTACTCTCAGACCAACTTTGATTCCACTGACAAGCTCTCCCTGAATCCCATGTGATCTAACTTTCACTAATCAGTCTGTTATGTGGAACCTTGTCGAAGGCTTTACTAAAATCCATATAGACAACGTCTATTGCTCTGCCATCAGCAATAGTTTTTGGTTACATCCTCAAAAAATCTCAATCGAGTTTGAGGCACAATTTCCCATGTACAAAGCCATGCTGACTGTCCCTAATCAGTCCCTAGCCTGCTGAAAGAGAAAAGTTAAGCCACAACTAATAGAGAGTTTGACATTCTGAACGTCAATGCATGTTCCAAGTATGTTTTGATGCAGAGCAGATGTTATAAAATTTCAAATTCTAAAAACTTCTAAACTGTCACTCTGTCATCTTTGGCAATTTATATACATTGATCATTAAGGTAATGCCTAGTTTTGATGAGGTGTGTACTATTATAGTTTAGTCAAATTAACGGAAACCCTTTGACAGAATGTAGATGTTATTTGTCACTGGCACGTCTATTGCTTTTGTTATGATTGTCTATAAGTCACATAGGTGAAAATGAGAACTGCCGATGTTGGAGTTTAGAGTTGAAAAGTGTGGTGCTGGAAAACACAGCAGGTCAAGCTGCATCCTTCAGACAGCAGGAGAATCGACGTTTCGGGCATAAGTCATTTATGAGGAATAAATCAATACATAAAGAGGGTAACTTCGATATTAAAGAGTTGTATACAATTTGCGGCATGTATTTGGCTGGTGATCTGATTAATTGACTCACTTCAACAGGAGAGGTTTTTAAAGGCTGGACTGCACTGATATTTTGCACTATCACTCAGTTATTTGTGTGTACAGGTGTATATTGCAGAATGATCTTGAACCCAGCTCATGTTTTCTCTGTCCTTTTAACACCTGCTATCCTTTACAATGAAAGAAATGTTAACTGTCTATAAATCTGAATATTTATTGCAGCTAATTGGCTCTAAATGAATTTAGATATCAAATCCAGTACCCACCTGTCTGCCTGCCTCTAGGGAATTTCTAGTTGCCCCCACCTTACACCTAACCCTGCAATCCTAGTTATTTTTCTGAATTCAATGAGTAAATGCTAAGCATGCCATTATTCCTTAACCAGTTGGCTTCCAGTTGCCATTTTTATGCTAGCTTCTGAACCAACCAAATATGTTAACTTCCTGTTACACCTTGATGACTTTTAACTTATAAGGAACGGTGTAGATCTCTGCTTCTCGGACTTATCCTTGACGTGTGAGATGATGCCAGGAAACCAGTGAAACTGCTGGAGATTTCTAGGCCTAAGAGTCCTAAATTAAGCTAAAGTAGGAACACAAAGTTGCATGTGAATAAAATTTATTGAGATGGGAATGATAATGATTATTCTCACAATAAGGAGACAAAGATTTTAAACAGCAATTTTTGAGCTTCAAATGGTGTTTCAACTCATTAGTCACCATTGCCATGGTTGAAGGAGCTGGCAGCCAAGGGAAATAATCAGGAAGAAGGATTCTGTCTGTGGATAAATGATGCAGCCTACCAATTAATTTTTGTGTCGTGACTTCTTGTCAATGTGGTACTGTATAAGCTGCTTGGGAAGATAATAGGGTCATAGAAATGTACAGCATGGAAACAGACCCTTCAGTCCAACCTGTCCATGCCGACCAGATATCCCAACCCAATCTAGCCCCACCTGCCAACACCCGGCCCATATCCCTCCAAAGCCTTCCTACTCATACACCCATCCAAACGCCTCTTAAATGTTGCAATTGTACCAGCCTCTACCACTTCCTCTGGCAGCTCATTCCATACACGTACCACCCTCTGTGTGAAAACGTTGCCCCTTAGGTCTCTTTTAGATCTTTCCCCTCTCACCCTAAACCTTTGCCCTCTAGTTCTGCACTTGCCGACCCCAGGGAAAAGACTTTGTCTATTTATCCTATCCATGCCACTCATAACTTTTGTAAACTTCTAATTGCTCACCCCTCAGCCTCCGACGCTCCAGGGAAAACAGCCCCAGCCTATTCAGCCTGTCCCTATAGCTCAAATACTCCAACTCTGGCAACATCCTTGTAAATCCTTTCTGAACCCTTTCAAGTTTCATAACATCTTTCCGATAGGAAGGAGACCAGAATTGCATGCAATATTCCAACAGTGGCCTAACCAATGTCCTGTACAGCTGCAACATGACCTCCCAACTCCTGTACTCAATACTCTGATCAATAAAGGAAAGCATACCAAACTCCTTCTTTTCTATCCTATCGACCTGCGATTCCACTTTCAAGGAGCTATGGACCTGCACTGAAAGATCTCTTTGTTCAGCAACACTACCTGAGGCCATACTGGATTTGGTTCTGGGTAATGAACCAAGCCAGGTGTTAGAATTGGAGGTAGGTGAGCACTTTGGGGACAGTGACCACAATTTGGTGACTTTTACTCTAGTGATGGAGAGGGATAAGTGTGCACTGCAGGGTGAGAGTTATAGCTGGGGGCAGGGAAATTATGATGTGGTGAGGCATGACCTAGGATGCGTGGCTTGGAAAAGTAGGCTTCAAGG
>NC_057711.1:104503053-104519877 GCF_004010195.1 Chiloscyllium plagiosum | reverse complement strand
GTGTGAGGAAAGGCTGAGGCACTTGGGGTTGTTTTCATTGGAGAAAAGAAGGTTTAGGGGTGACTTGATAGAGGTGTACAAGATGATTAGGGGTTTAGTTAGGGTTGACCATGAGAACCTTTTTCCACGTATGGTGTCAGCTATTACAAGGGGGCATAGCTTTAAGTTAAGGGGTGATAGGTATAGGACAGATGTTAGGGGTAGATTCTTTACTCAGCGAGTCGTGAGTTCATGGAATGCCCTGCCAGTAGCAGTGGTGGACTCTCCCTCCTTTATGGGCATTTAAACGGGCATTGGATAGGCATATGGAGGATAGTGGGCTAGTAAGGTTAGGTGGGCTTGGATCGGCGCAACATCGAGGGCCAAAGGGCCTGTACTGCGCTGTAATTTTCTATGTTCTATGTTCTATGTTCTACCTAGGACCTTACCATTAAATGTATTAGTTCTGCTGAGATGTGCTTTCCCAAAATGCAGCACCTCTCATTTATCTGAATTGAACTCCATCTACCAGAGGATTAACTGTTTTACCATTCAATGGTATCACAGCTCTTGCCTGGTAATGCAAGTTGCCTGCAACAAGATGCGTCTAGTCTTTATGTCAGTTGGCCATTGATCCTGCATATACAAATCTCTGCTGCAGGACAAATTTGATACAAACCAGAAAGTGTTCCACATTCTGGTGGTAACGGTTTTTGTCAGGGCTTTGGAGTCAGGTCCCCAATCTGGATATGCATGTGCTTGTTTATTATAGCGCACACTTTATCAATCTGAAGCATTGGAAATTTTGCATTATGTCAGTCTTTCAGTATGACGAATGATGTGCTATTTTGAACAAGAACAAATATATCTAGTTTGTCTGTACCCTTCAACAATTTCCCATATTGTATATCACTACACAACGTCCGACATTCTATTTAGTCAGGCATTCTCATATCTGATCTTGATACTGTGAAAGATCTCCTGGTGCCTATTCTTTGTGTGGAAACGCCACCATCAGCACCAAAAAAACAAATGGGATGCTGGAAGAACATAGCAAGCCAGGCAGCATCAGGAGGTGGAGAAATCAAGCCAGGCAGCATCAGGAGGTTGAGATCCTTCTTCAGATCCGAAATGTTGACTTTGCTGCCTGGCTTGTTGTGTTCTTCTAGCATCTTATTTGTCTACTTTGGTTTCCAGCATCTGCAGTTTTTCTGTCCCCCTCCACCAACACCATGTCTCCTGATTTCTTTGGCTGAAGGTGGGAATACGTTTCCTCTTTCTTATCAAGTTGTCAAAGAACTTCTGTTGTGCTGCCTGATCCCTCTGGTGTTTCATTGCAAGTTTTCCACTTTTTCTAAGTGCAGCAGACATCTGGGTTCCCATTGGCACCAGTACTGGAGCTGCAATGAAGAGGAAAAGAGCCGGCTGGCATAAAAACGGATAAAATGTCAAAAAGAAACGAAACGCAGAGATATTGCCATTTATGATCCTGCCACCTCGCAGCAATGCTGAATGTTAAACTCACATGCTTGATGTAAGATGTATGGATCCCATTACAAACTGAGAGAAAAGCCTAATGTGCTGGTAGACTTCTATGAAGAGAGGTTCCCAGCAGTTTGATCTAGGTCCTTCTATTACTGCTGGTCCTTCTCATCTGAGAGAGCAATTTGAGTACTTGCCCATTAAAACTCTTTGTGTTACCCATTATGTTTTGTTTCCTGCCACCCAACCAATTTCCTATCCATGTCAGTAATTTGGCTTCTACTAAGGCTTCCATCTTAGCTAACGGTCTCTTGTGTGGGAATCTATCAAAAGCCTTCTGGAAGTCCAAATAAACAACATCCACCAACTTCGCACATTTGTCACCCTTTCAAAAAGCTCTGAGGTTTGTCAGGCATGACCTACCCTTCGTGAAACTATGTTGACCTTCCCTGATCAGATGGAATTTTTTGAGGTGATCAGTTACCCTTTCTTGATTGTAGACTCCAACAGTTTCCCCATTGCAAATGTTAGGTTAATGACTCTGTAATTCCTTGTTTTTCCCTCTGTCATCCTTCTTAGTGACTAGAGTAACATGAACAAATTTCCAATCCAGAGGTGTAACTCCTGAATCTAGGGAACTCAGAAGCATCATAGTTAGGATGTCGACAATATGCTGTCCCATCTCCTTTTGAACACCTGTGTGTGGAAACCATCAGCTCTTGGGGATTTGTCACTCTTCAGTTCCATTAATTTCCCCATTATTGATGATTTACTGAAGCAAGTTTTATTTATACACTATCCCTGATTGTCTTTTAATTAGTTTGGACTTCTAGCAATTTATCCCCCTTTACTGCTTTGAATACTGAAACAAAATCATTATTCAGCATGTCTTCTATTTCCTCTTTGACAGTATCCCCACTATCAGCCTTCAGTGGGCCAATAGTACTCTTAATCAGCCTCTTCCCCTTTCTATAATAAAATATCATCTTATTGTCTTTTATGCCCCTTGCAAGTTTCCTTTCATAATCCTTTTTAGCTGCTCTTACAAACTGCTTTGTGGCTATTTGGTCTTTGTATTTGTCCCATTCTTGGGATCTGTCATGTTTTTTGCATTTTTATAAATCATTTTTGTTTAATTTTCTGCCATCCCTTACCTCCTTAGATGTCCATCACTCTCTTCATTTACACGAAGGAGTGCTTTTTTTTCTAATGGGCACCAACTACATCTGAATGATATTAAATGTTTCTTTGAACACCCTCCAACATTCCTCAGTTTTGTCTATTAGCCGAGTTTCCCAGTTTACTGTTGTCAGGATCTGCTTAATTCCATTAAATCTGCCTTACTTAACTCTAAAATTCGCGTATCCAATCTTGAGTTTCATGTAGCTTTTCTTAGAGGTAAGCAATCACGTTATATTCACTGTTTAACAATTGCTCATGAACAACTAGACTACTAATTACATCCAGCTCATTAATAGATCCAAAATTATTTGTTGCCTTGTTGCATCCAATGCACATTGCCATACAAAGCTATCCTGGACACACTCGAGAAACTCACAAGCTTTCTGACCGGTGCTTTTCTGTCTCTCCCACATTAAGATTAAAAGCCCTCATTAATATTCCTGTTGACTTTGTGTCCAGTGGTACTGGTGGAAGGAGTGAAAAAGTTGATGCTTTGCTTACTGTTTAAAGTTGCCTGCCCTGTTCAATGTAGTTAGACACTCTGAAGTCAACAGTTTAAATGTGAATTACCTTAACTAGGTTGAACCATAAGAGCACAATGTTTTGCTAACAATCAGCAAGGTAATGAAAAGATTTTCAATGGTTTTCTATGGTTAACCTCACAACTGTGCATTGATTCTGGAAGTTGTGCTTGATATCAGCAAATCTCCTGGCTGATTTTCCATCATGAAGCATTCTAATTGCTGTCTGATATTAGCTGAAGACTTGAAAATCCTAAATTAAACATCGCCTTAAGTTATAATTGAATTCAGTTTTTCTTGGGGAAATGTTTATACTGTAATGTTAACTCCATCACAACAAGCTCCTTCCATTGAAAAATAAACCTGTTTTCTTGATAATTTTAGGTAAAAACAATGACTGCAAATGCTGGAAACCAGAGTCTAGATTAGAGTGGTGCTGGAAAAGCACAGCAGTTCAGGCAGCATCTGAAGAGCAGTAAAATTGACGTTTCGGGCAAAAGCCCTTCATCAGGAATTCCTGATGAAGGGCTTTTGCCCGAAACATCGATTTTACTGCTCCTTGGATGCTGCCTGAACTGCTGTGCTCTTGATAATTTTAGACTGGTTTGGTATAGTGTATCGCAAAGATAGTTGGCCTTCCACATTTAAGAAAAATGTTCAGTTGGCAGCAAAAAGATTAATTGTTGCAATACAGAAATCTATAGTTGGATATACTACCACACCTTAAAGATCAGAAGATAGCATGGAAAGCTAGTTTGTGCTGTATTAATAGGAAATAATTCTTTAGACTATTTAAGGCACTATGTGAAGCAAAATATAGGCTTTCAGTAAGCATTGTTATCTTGTTATGGTTGCTCAAGCTGTTGTGGGTTTTCCTATGGCTATACTCCTGCTGCCTTCTAAAATTTAAATCATAGAATTGCTTACCTCCATGCCTGAGACTGTTTTGTTCTGTACATTTGACATATTGTGCAAATAGAAGTTTGGATGTGCTCATTATTTCAACACATGTGGGCGGCACGGTGGCACAGTGGTTAGCACTGCTGCCTCACGGCGCCAGAGACCCGGGTTCAATTCCCGCCTCAGACTGTGTGGAGTTTGCACATTCTCCCCGTGTCTGCGTGGGTTTCCTCCGGGTGCTCCGGTTTCCTCCCACAGTCCAAAGATGTGCAGGTCAGGTGAATTGGCCATGCTAAATTGCCCCTAGTGTTAGGTAAGGGGTAAATGTAGAGATATGGGTGGGTTGCACTTTGGCGGGGCGGTGTGGACTTGTTGGGCCGAAGGGCCTGTTTCCACACTGTAAGTAATCTAATCTAATCTAAAACATGTGTAAATCCCCCTTCCTTTCTTGTGTTTTGGCATTATTTTTCTGGTCCTTCTCCGTCTAATTTTTTTCCTGGGGCTTTCCTTCTTTTACAGAACTAAATTGTCTTTGAAGGGGAGCAGAAAGCATCTACTGATGATTGTCCGGTGCTGTGCTCTCCAATCTCTCTTGCAATTTCTCTACCAAAGAGGGAAAATAGTAAGAGCTCACTGCTTAAGCAAATGTTAGATGTAAGTGTTTGGATGCCAACATTAGCTACTTCAGGAATCAAAAGCAAATTAGTTTGACAATAATATACAGAAATTAGTGGTGAAAATTAGAGTTGACAACCTCTATAAAGGGAAAACAGTTAATGTTTTGAATCCAGTGACCTTTCAGTTCTGATTTGGGCCAGGCTGTCCATTATCAGACCAGGATTAGATTCTTTTTTCAAATTTAGAATGTGTTCTATTTATTCAGCAGTTCACATTGCAAACCCTGACAGAAAAGCCCACAGCCATGGGTTTATTTGCTCCTACTCATTACTCTTAAAATAAGATAATGTTCAAAAATACTGCTGATCTAATGGTAGAGTTTGTGCACCACATAAGCCAGTAATAGCACAACCCAGGTGCAATTATTAACATTACTGAGTTACTCCTAAAAACATTCACATTGTAATATATTACTTGTGTGGATTGAATTTACTGAGTAAGGCTCTTCCCACAAAATTGACCACACCCCAAATTTAAATTGCAAGTTTCCACTGATTAGGCTGATTCCTGAAGATTCTTCAAATTACTTAGCTATAAGGATAATTGTCAATATGTTTTAAAGTGTTTTCCATATTCAAAAAATATATGTTACTAAGAAGTAGACTAATGCACACCAATGAATGTAGTCAAGGGTTTTGTTTTACGTCATTTTTTTGGTGATTTTACATTTAGTTTCTCTCAAATTCTTAAGAAGAAAACAGTTATATGCTACTACAATGCCCATTCATCTTGGTTTGTGGAAGATTTTACTCTTGTGATGCACAACTGAATTTTATCTGCAACTTTCACTCTGCAACTTTAACAATGCAATTTTCAACTTGTAAGCAAAATAGTTATCCCAGCTGAATTGATTTAAGATGTTTGAATGAATGGTGTTATGATCCCACTGGTATTATTACTAGACAAGTCCAATCTAAAATCTGGTGTGAGAGATCCAATTTCTTTTTAATTTTAATATCTTTTACTGAAACTCTGTGCAATGCTACGGATTTCATTATAACATTAAAACAGGTGTTTGTTCTGTCAAAGAAATGAAGATAGAATAAATCAAGCTATTTACATATAATATTAAATATTTAGAAACACACATTAAAATATAATCCCATTAATCCCAAAAACAATCCTCTACAGTACTCTCACCGAGAGAATTCCCTTTGCTATGACATCTGCAGACTTAACTGTGGATTCAATCTCCCATCTTTTACAATTGAGTTAGACCTCCTCACCTTCAAAAGTCTCCTTCAAGATATTGACAAAACACTTTTTTTTAGCTTGCAATTTTTAAATTAAACTCCTTACATTGAAGTAATCTTTTTCTTTTAACAGTTATAAACTATCTCTCTTTCTCAAGAATAATTGTTTTTCACTTTCAGCTTCAGCCAAAATTCAGCAAACCTGTTCGAATTGAAATCCAGAAGTCCATTTCAAACTATGTATGTTTCTCCTGCTTATAAGAAATAATAAGTCTGAGGCTCTCAAATTAGAAGAGCAAGTACAAAATTGTTTACTTTCATTGTTCAAAAAGCTTTCCCAACAGAAATTAATGTTCATTAGCCTTCAAGAACTATCTCTCATATATTATTTTTAAAATAAATCACATGGCTCCAGAAATAATAACCCGTTAATCACTAAACTCTTTCTGTCACACACAGACCAAAGCATGTATGGCAACAGCTCAAATCCAGACTCACTAAAATAGAGTCATAGAATCATAGAGATGTACAGCATGGAAACAGACCCTTTGGTCCAACTTGTCCATGCCAACTAGATATCCCAACCTAATCTAGTTCCACCAGCCAGCACCTGAGTTAGCATCTTATGTCACAAGCAAACAAACCTTTTTATTTACTTCTACACAAGAAGAATATAACCTGATCAGATCACCAGACCTTTTGTAAACAATAGTGAAAGCCTTTATTAAATTTCAGAGGTTAATTTCTCAAAATGAAAACAATTTTGTACAGAGTTTTGGACTAGTCAGTGTTGTGACTCCATTTTTAATGATTAGCTAAGTAACTGCTCAGCTGTTTCATCATATTGTTTAGTCAATTGTCTGCCAGAAAGTGATTTTACGCTCTTCTCCATTTTGCATAATACAAAGAATTGAGTAGTCTGTGGTTCAGTGACCTGCTCTTCACACCCAGACTTTGACGTCTTTGGATGTCCGAGGAATAAGAAGAGAACAGGGGCACTTTCTGAGTTCTGCTAAGGGCAAAGTTGAATGAAACCTGACAGTTTAAGAAGCCCAATCATTATGAAATTACAAATAAAACCAGTATTATGTAATGTGTGTTTTCTTCTAGTAGGATATCGTCACCTGATGTGGCAATGCTTATGTTATCTTTTGTAATGTAAGAAGTAGTGCAAGAACAATATAGTATTTAGGAATCCAACAGAGAATTTATTACAGTTGTTATCTACAAATGACAGATTCACAGGCACAAGTGTGGCTGTGTTGTTATTAGGTTATTTGGTTACAGAGAGGAGTATGCTTTCTTCAGCTTCAAATCATCTGAAATAAGTTGGAGTCTGAGACCATTATACCTTCAGGGCACATGCTAAGAAACAGAATGCTGACATACTACCACTGAGACACAACACTAGGATGCGGAGCTGTTTGCCAAATGGATAGGAACACTGAGGCACTAGAGCATTGAATCTCTGGCCTGAATAATTTGTTGACTTCTGGTGATGAACATTACTTCTGGATCTAAGACCCAACAGCCTTGTGAAGAAGAGTTTGTTACTCTCTAAGCTTCAGGCAGGAGGTAATCAATCTTGAAAGAAAGGAAAGGAATGTGAAGGGAGATCTCAGGTGTTTATAGATGAAGCTTATGATCAAATTGTCAACAAGGTAAACCTAGAACATATGTTCCAGAGAAATCATTGTGGAAAAGCAAAGGGACACAAATTCAAACCAGGGAATGTCAAAACGTGTCAGGAAGCTTTACATGCAGAGAAGGATTAACACGTGAATGAGGATCCAGTGAGGGAAAATGAAGTTGAACCCGCATAATTGTTTTAGGTACAGCTAAGTGCTCCAATTAGGGACTGAGTTATTTTTCTGGATGAATGAGGCAAGTTGTGATGAATAGCCTTGCTCAACCACAGCAAAAGCATTACCTTAGCTACAGTTATTCAGAAGTGCAATCAATCATTTGCATAATTAGTGACTTTATTCCAGTAATTCACTTGTGAGAAGCATTATGAATTGGTATCATCTGGATAACATGATAAGGCATTGCATAATTGCATGATTTAATTATTCTAATAACACTGTTCCCATTAAAATCTTAACACGTGTTGTTGCAAGAGTTACTGTCCTTCATAACTTGTGTTTTAAACTTGATAGTGTTTTCAGCCAGTACACCATGTATCTTTGGCTTAGCCATTCATCAACTGCAACATCAATGACTTTTACTGTGTTATAAGAAAAGGATTAAGTCCATTGGAATTTTGATTTTCCCATTTCTACAAAGTTTGGACATTGCGACCTAGATTTTCCTGCTGTGAGAAACTCTTAGTTTTTCCAGATAAGTTACAACATGCACTTGTACAAAGAAGTGTAACTGCCTTCTTTTAAGGCATCCAAACTTTGGAATTTCTCCAAACTGAGTGGAGACAGTGTCTGCCTTGTTAGTGCCTTGCATGCAACCGTAGGAGTAATTTCATTTGAAAACAGAATTCACTTCCAGAATTGGAACTTTTGTGTAATTATTCGCTCTATGATCAATTGAATAAATGCTCTGAATTTAAACATGAAATGCTTCTTTCTGTGCTACTGGAAAGAAAAGCTAAGCAATGAATGTAAAAGCTATGAATGTAACTTTATTAAGTCGCAAGTGATGGGAAACACATTGCAAATAACTGGTACAAATGCTGGTTAGATTTATTCTTTGTCCCAGCCTGTTCTGGTGCAGGAATTTCAGAAAAATGGACACAGCAGGTTGGCAACTATGCCTGCTACCATTTGATTAACTATATTTACAATCCTCATTTAAACCTCCAGTATCTTTGAATTTTAAAAATAAATGTGCCTTTATATGTTCACTATTCTGCTATCTTGTCATTTAGTTATTGCTTTAAGATTAGAGTTGCTATAGGTGGGCCGGGGGTCAAAATTTGCTGAGACGTGATCACTCTGCATTGCCATATTGCAGCCTAAAGATGTGTCTAGAGATGACTTTTTACTGTGTGTAACAGTTTGAACAGGAAATAAAATCACACGTCATCTTCCAATAAATGGAATCCATGTATCTCATTTGTGTTACATAAGATAGGCAAAAAGATTAGGTACATTGTGAGCACATTAAACTTGCCAAACCATAAGTGAGGGAGAAAGGCCATCCCTCTATGCATGTGGTATTCAGAAATGAAATTGCAACTATTCTTTATAGTGCAAACATTTATGCGCACAATGTTGTTTTAAGTGTACAATAAGGAAGAATTTCTTCACAGAAAGTTGTGAATCTTTGAGAATTTTTCATTCTAAAGAGCTGTGGATGCGTAGTTGTTGGGAAATGAAAGGCTGAGGCCAAATAATTATTGCGGTCTATTGGAATCGAGAGATTCGTGGATCATGTGGGAGTGTGAATTGAGATCAAAGATCAGCATATTGGGGGCAGGCAGATTGGAGGTTGGCTGCTCCTTGCTTCTATTTGTTATGTTATTGTGGTCTTGTGTTTTCTAATGCAGTTGCAATGAAAGAGAATATGTTGTATCTTTGTGTTTTGATTTCTATCTAAGATTAAATGGCTGTAGGGGTCACTCCCAGTGTCCTGGCCAACTGAAAATGAAAGGCCAGTTATTACCATTAGTTACCTGAATTGTCAGCAGTGTACGACTGAGCAGAAATCCTCAATGTTAAAACATATGGATAAAACCCTGGATTTTTGGCAGAACCCTGGACTTGTAAAGCTTTTAAAATGAAAGGGACAGCTGGACGGAGTTCTGTGGGAAATACACAACACAACCAACAAAACAGAGCTTGCTCTCTGGGCTTATTGTTCAGCTTGGAATCTCAATTTTCACCTCCTGTCTAAAAAGAACAATTGACCAAAACTAATAGATCCTAGCCTGAGACAACTTTTACACCTCTAGTTACACAGTTTGGACAGCATGGGGCCTATAGAGATACTAGACATTCCAACCTTGATCAAAACCCATTCACACATCTACCTATTTAACCTCAGAAGAGAACATCAAGAGCACAATGGGAACTATAGATGGAGATAGTAGGGTCTGTAACTGTCAGTCCCCATCTCACCTAAGGGGGAACCATTTTTTTTCCCAAGTTTTCGCATTAACGGCCCAAACTGAATCCCTATGCAGTCCAAAGTTGTCTTCCAGGCTCCGGTTGCGACAAACTCAAAGAGTCAGATGCATTTTAAAACCCCATTCTGAGTGATGGGCATAAACCCCTGAGACCCCAAACTTCCAACCTAGCTAGCTGGGTGGGGAAGTTGGCTGGTGACAGTATATTGGTAGGAATTATGAGTCTAAAATTAAATGCTGTAGTTTTTTGTGCGTTAGTAAGATAATGTCATCTGCAGTCCTCCCTTTCTCCCTGTCGGTAAGATAACGTCTAATAGTGGTAATCTGATTAATAGTGTACTTTTAAAGTACTACTGTTATCCTGTTTATTAATTATATTAATTTTCTTGATTTATTGCATTACTTATTTCATGTATTAAATTGCCTTTTTTTTTACCTTTTAAATAAACCAGAGATTTTCTTGCCCTTAAACACCTGTCTTCTGTCACATCGCCATAAATAAGTCCAGTGTCCAGATCAAGGGGTCTGGAGTGATTTTGAGCAGTTCTGAGTCCTAGAGCTGGACAGCATGGAAACAGACTCTTCAGTCCAACTCGTCCATGCCGACCAGATATCCTAAATTAATCTATTCCCATTTGCCAAAACTTGGCCAATGTCTCTCTAAATTCTTCCTATTCATGTACCCATGCAGATGCCTTTTAAATGCTGGCGATGTACCAGCATTCCTCTGGCAGCTTATTCCATACACTCACTACCCTCTGTGTGAAAAAGATGCCCCTTAGATCCAGTTTAAATCTTGCCCCTCTCACCCTAAGCCTCTGCCCTCTAGTTCTGTACTCGCCCACCCCAGGGAAAACACCTTGTCTATTTACTCCAGCCATACCCTTCATGATTTTATAAACCCCTATAAGGTCAGCCATGAGCTCTGACACTCCAAGGAAAACAGCCCCAGCCTATTCAGCCTCTCCCTGTAGCTCAAATCCTCTATCCCTGGCAACATCCTTGTAAATCTTTTCTGAACCCTTCCAAGTTTCACAACATCCTCCCGATAGGAAGACAACCATAATTGCACGCTATATTCTAACAGTGGCCTAACCAATGTCCTGTACAACCGCAACATGACCTCACAACTTCTGTCCTCAATACTCTGACCAGTAAGGGAAAGCATACCAAACGCCGCCTTCACTATCCTATCTCGCTGTGACTCCACTTTCAAGGAGCTCTGAACCTGCACTCCAAGGTCACTTTGATCAGCAACACTCCCTAGGACCTTACCATTAAGTGTATAAGTCCTGCTAAGATTTGCTTTTCCAAAATGCAGCACTTCACATTCATCTAAATTAAACTCCATCTGCCACTTCTCAGCCCATTGGCCCATCTGGTCAAGATCCCATTGTAATCTGAGGTAACCTTCTTTTCTGTCCACTACACCTCCAATTTTGGTGTCATCTGCAAACTTACTGACCATACCTCCTATGTTCACATCCAAATCATTTATGTAAATGACGAAAAGCACTGGACCCAGCACCAAAATTTGTGGCACACCACTGGTCACAGGCCTCCATTGTCTCCTACCTTGGAGTCAGTTTGTATCCAAATGGCTAGTTGTCCCTGTATGTCCCTGTATATTTACAACAAGACAGAGCCTCTGTATCTGTCACAGACCTTGTTGCTTTCCCGACCCTGGTAGTGATAGTGACAGCACATCATTGTGGCTTCAATTGTTGCTGTCTCCATTCTTAAGGATTATGACCTTTCACTTACCCAGTAACTCTCTCCTGAGGGCTTGAACAGGTTCAGAGGCAATGATGAACACAATCGATCAGTCTCTGCAGGAGTAGAACGTAATCAGCTGCTGGACCTGTTTGAGATCTCCTGCCACCGTTCACAGCAGATTCCTCCTTCTTGTTCTCTATCCACTCTTTTTTCAGTTAAGTACAGAAAGCAGATCAAAAGCTTTAAAGATCAGGAAAATAACTGATTGCAAAACAGAGCACTATAGTTGTGAATTGGGAGTCACCACAATAAGATTTGTAGAGTTTGCAATGATAGATGAAGACAATTTTGCTCAGTTGCAATTAGTAAAGTATAATGTGATTCTTAAGCAGATGACAAAGATGTGTTTGATACACTCTATTTAACAACAGCAGTCTCAACTGAATAATTTATGGGTAGAACAGACCTGTTGTCCAACTCACTCTTACAAAATCCAAAAATATTCTGCAAATACTCAGGGATCTGGCAGTGTCTGTGTGAGAAGAGCAAAAGTAGCCTTTTCAAGTCCATGATCTATAATCAGAACTCAAGACTTCAAGTTTTAAGGAGGCTATTTTTGAAGGATTGCATCTTGAAGAATTTGATAGTTAGGATGGTTGTGAACAACGTAATTGAACTAAATATAGTTAAAAGTCACAACACCAGGTTATAGTCCAGCAGGTTTATTTATAAGTACTAGCTTTCGGTGTGCTGCTCCTTCATCAGGTGGTTGTGGAGTATAAGATTGTAAATTCTGTGACTTACCATCTTATACTCCTCAACCACCTGATGAAGGAGCAGTGCTTTGAAAGCTAGTGCTTCCAAATAAACTTGTTGGACTATAATCTAGTTTTGTCTGATTTTTAACTTTTGTACACCCTAGTCTAACACTGGTACCTCCAAATCAACACTAAATATAGGCTGTGCACTAGTATGACCCTTCTATTATTCAAGGAAGTTATCGTTGTACAGTTATGGTACAAGATTGCATTCGTTTGGTGCTTACTTAATCATTCAGGTGATCATCACTGCTAAGTTTTTATTTTCATAGCGGGGTTCATGGTGTGTGGATGTCAGAGGCTAAGCCAGCATATATTGCCTATTGTAAATTGATCAGAGAGTAGCTAGGAGTCAATCACATCACATTGTAGGTCTAGAGTCACATGCAGGTCAGACCAGGTGAGATTGGCAGATTTCCTTCCCTAAAGAACATTGTGAACCAGATCATTTTTATGAGAGTTGACAGTGGTCATCTTTACTGAATTAAATTTTTCATCATCTGCCATGTCCCCAGATAGTTAGGCTGAGGATCTGAATACCAGCCCAGTGACATGAGGACAACTCTACCACTTCTCCGACAAGGCAGAGGGAGTCATTGTTATCATATTGTAGGATAGATATGTTTTTTAAATGCTGCACCATATTATTGTATACTACTAGCAACCTCCTCTCTCTTCATCCATCCCTTTTCTCTTTTACGACCTGAGGCATGCCCCCAATAAAAGGTGAATTCCATAAACTGCTCATCAACATAATTTAACATCACTGGAACTAGCAGTGACCAAGTTGCAAAGTCCATCCTATGCAATTCATATTAAGTTTCCACTAAAATGAATGTCTCATCAATGATATTCCTTGAACACAAAATAACAACCAATATGAAAGTTTGACCTGTGATCGATATATTTGACTAATTTTAAATTGTTTGGAAAATCACAGAAATCTATCTTTATTGAAGTGATTTACTTGGATCCTCAAGGGTAACACCTGTCTTCAGCTAACAGTGATTCTTCAGTAGAAAAATATTGCTTCTATGTGTAGACGTTTTTAGGAGAAGCTGAATCTTTGAAGTCAAAATTTTTATGAAGATACTTAAAGACATAGTCATAGAGATATACATCATGGAAACAGACCCTTAGGTCCAACTCATCGATGCTGATCAGTTATCTTAAACTAAGCTAATCCCATTTGCCAGCACTTGGCCCATATCCCTCTAAAGTCTAGATTGGAGTGGTGCTGGAAAAGCACAGCAGGTCGGGCAGCATCCGAGGAGCAGGAAAATCGATGTTTCGGGCAAAAGCCCTTCAGGAATTCCTGCTCCTCAAATGCTGCCTGACCTGCTCTGCTTTTCCAGTACCACTCTAATCTAGACTCTGATTTCCAGCATCTGCAGTCCTCACCTCTGCCATATCCCTCTAAAGCCTTCCTATTTCATATATCCATTCAGGTGTCTTTTAAATGTTGTAATTGTACCAGCCTCCAACACTTCCTTAGCAGCTCATTCCTTACACTCACCACCCTCTGTGTGAAAAAGTTGCCCCTTTTAAATTTTACCCCTCTCATCTTAAACCTATGCCTTCTAGTTCTGGACCCCCCCCCCTGCCCAAGGGAGAAGACCTTGTCTATTTACCCTATCCAGCCCCCTTCATGATTTTATAAACCTCTGAGGTCACCCCTCAACCTCCAACACTCCAGGGAAAACAGCCACAGCCTATTCAGCCTTTCCCTGGAGCTCAAATCCTCCAACCCTGGCAACATCCTTGTAAATGTTTTCTGAACCCTTTCAAGTTTCACAACATCCCTCCAATAGGAGGGAGACATGAATTGCATGCAATATTCCAACAGTGACCAACCAATGTCCAGTACAGCCACAATATGACCTCCCAACTCCTATACTCAATGCTTTGACCAATATAGGAAAGCTTACTAAATGCCTCTTTACTATCCTATCTACTTGTGACTCCAATCCAATGAGCTATGAACCTGCACTACAAGATCTTTTGTCCAGCAACACTTCCCAGGACCTTATTATTAAGTGTACCATTATGCAGGTAGACTGGGAGAATCAGGATGGTACTGGATCCCAAGAAAGGGAGGTTGTGGAGTGCCTCCGAGATGGATTCTTAGAACAGCTTGTACTGGAGCCTACGACGGAGAAGGCAATTTTGGATCTAATGTTGTGCAACAAACCAGATTTGATCAGGGATCTTGAAGTAAAGGAGCCATTAGGAGGTAATGACCATAATATGAGACGTTTTAATCTGCAATTTGAGAGGGAGAAGGGAGAACCGTAAGTGTCAGTATTGCAGTTGAACAAAGGGAACTATGGAATTAATGAGGGAGGAGCTGGCCAAAGTTCAATGGTTCAATAACCTAGCAGGGATGGTAGTGGAACAACAATGGCAGGTATTTCTGGATATAATGCAGAAGATGCAGGATCAGTTCATTCCAAAGAGGAAGAAAGATCCTAAGAGGAGGCAGGGATGGCCATGGCTGATGAGAGAAGTTAAGGATTGTATAAAGATAAGTGAAGAAGTATGACATAGCAAAGATGAGCAGGAAGCCAGAGGACTGGGATACTTTTAAAGAGCGACAGAGGGTAACTAAAAAGGCAATACGCAGAGAAAAAAATCAGGTATGAAGGCAAACTGGCCAAAAATATAAAGGAGGATAGTAAAAGCATTTTTTTTTAGGTATGTGAAAAGAAAAAAAAAGGTTAAGACTAAAATTGGGCCCTTGAAGACCAAAACGGGTGAATCTATTATGGGGAGCAAGGAAATGGCAGAAGAATTGAATAGGTACTTTGGATCTATTTTCACTGGGGAAGACGCAAACAATCTCCCAGATTGAATAGTGGCTGAAGGACCTTGGGTAATGGATGAACTGAAAGGAATTTATATTAGGCAGGAAATGGTGTTGGATAGACTATTAGGTCTGAAGGCTGATGAACGCCTAGGACTTGATGGTCTGCATCTCAGTGTACTTAAGGAGGTGGCTGTAGAAATCATGGACGCATTGGTAATCATTTTCCAATGATCAGCTCCTGCAGATTGGAAGGTGGCTAATGTTGTCCCACTTTTCAAGGGAGGGAGAGAGAAAACCGGGAATTATAGACCGGTTAGCCTAACGTCAGTGGTGGGAAAGTTGCTGGAGTCAACTATAAAAGATGAAATTATGACTCATTTGGATAGCAGTAACAGGATGGGTCAGAGTTGGCATGGATTACGAAGGGGAAATCATGCTTATCTGATCTTCTGGAATTTCTTTGAGGATATAACTATGAAGATGGTCAAGGGAGATCCAGTGGATGTAGAGTAGCTGGACTTTTAGAAAGCCTTTGATAAAGTCCCACAAAGGAGATTAGTGAGCAAAATTAGGGCACAAAGTATTACGGGTAAAATACTGATTTGAATTGAAAATTGGCTGGCTGACAGGAAGCAAAGAGTAGTGTTTAACGGGTCCCTTTCAGAATAGCAGGCAGTGACCAGTGGGGTACCACAAGGTATGGTGCTGGGACGGCAGCTGTTTACAATATACATTAATGATATAGGTGAAGGCATTAAAAGTAATATTAGCAAGTTTGTTGATGACACAAAGCTGGGTGGCAGGGTGAAATGTGAGGAGGATGTTATGAGCATGCAGGGTGACTTGGACAGGCTTAGGTGAGTGGACTGATGCATGGCAGATGCAGTTTAATGTGGATAAATGTGTGGTTATCCACTTTGGTGGCAAGTATGGGAAGGCAGATTACTATCTAAATGGAGTCAAGTTAGGTAAAGGTGAAGTACAACGAGATCTAGGTGTTCTTGTACATCAGTCAATGAAAGCAAGCATGCAGGTACAGCAGGCAGCGAAGAAAGCTAATGGCATGCTGGCCTTCACGACAAGAGGAATGGAGTATAGGAGCAAAGACGTCCTTCTGAAGCTGTACATGGCCCTGGTGAGACCACAACTGGAGTATTGTGTGTAGTTTTGGTCTCCAAATTTGAGGAAGGACATTCTGGGTATTGAGGGAATGCAGCGTAGGTTCACAAGGTCAATTCCTGGAATGGCAGGACTATCATATGTTGAAAGATTGGAGTGACAGGGCTTGTATACACTTGATTCTGGATTAGTGGTGCTGGAAGAGCACAGCAATTCAGGCAGCATCCGAGGACAGGCAAAATCGACGTTTCGGGCAAAAGCCCTTCATCAGGAATAAAGGCAGAGAGCCTGAAACATGGAGAGATAAGCTAGAGGAGGGTAGGGGTGGGGAGAGAGTGGCATAGAGTAC
>NC_057711.1:104419044-104502090 GCF_004010195.1 Chiloscyllium plagiosum | reverse complement strand
CTCTATGCTCCTCTCTCCCCACCCCCACCCTCCTCTAGCTTATCTCTCCATGCTTCAGGCTCTCTGCCTTTATTCCTGATGAAGGGCTTTTGCCCGAAACGTCGATTTTGCCTGTCCTCGGATGCTGCCTGAATTGCTGTGCTCTTCCAGCACCACTAATCCAGAATCTGGTTTCCAGCATCTGCAGTCATTGTTTTTACCTTGTATACACTTGAGTTTAGAAGGATGAGAGGGGATCTGATTGAGATGTATAAGATTATTAAAGGATTGGACACTCTGGAGGCAGGAAGCATGTTTCTGCCGATGGGTGAGTCCAGAACTAGAGGACACAGTTTAAAAATAAAGGGTAGGCCATTTAGAACAGAGCTGAGGAGAAGCTTCTTCACCCAGAGTGTGGTGGATATATGGAATGCTCTGTCCAGGAAGGCAGTGGAGGCCAAGTCTCTGGATACTTTCAAGAAAGAGATGGATAGAGCTTTTAAAGATAGTGGAATCAAGGTATATGGGAATAAGGCAGGATCAGGATACTGATTGTGGATGATCAGGCATGATCATAATGAATGGTGGTGCTAGCTTGAAGGGCTGAATGGCCTACTCCTGCACCTATTGTCTATTTCATAAGTCCTGCCCTAATTTGCGTTTCCAAAATGCAGCACCTCTCATTTATCTAAACTAAACTCCATCTGCTACTCCCTCAGCACACTGGCACATCTGATCAAGATCCCATTGTAATCTGAGGTAACCTCCTTCCCTGTCCACTACACCTCCAATTTTGTGCATACTCATTAACTCTACCTCCTATGTTCACATCCAAATCATTTGTATAAATGACGAAAATTAGTAGACCAGTTGTTTAATTGTATTATTTCAAAGTATGCAGTTTGTAAAATACACTCCTTCATTTTGATTTTGTTCTTATGACACTTTTAACTGGTTGTGAGAAAATGATGGCAGACAAAAAAAGGGTCCAAGTTTTGTTTAAGGTTCAGCATGATATTGATAAAAAAATCATTGCTTCAACTTGAAGTCTCTCCAATTATGAACATCGCATTTTAAGAAGGATGTCAGAACTTTTGAGAGAGGACAGAAAAGATTTATTGGAATGGTTCCAAGGTTAAAAAACCTTTTAGCTATGTGGATAGATTAGAGAAGCTGTTGGTGTTCTCTGTGGGTTGATGGGAGACTTGAGAGGAGTGTTCAAAGATTTGGGGGGACTAGAATATGTAAATAGAGATACAGTTTTTATTAGCTGAGGACACATAATTAAAATGATTGGCAATAAATATTATGCAGTGAGAAGTTATGATTTGGAATGCAGTACCTGACAATGTTAGGATATAGATCAGGAATACGCCATTCAGCCCCTTCAACTAGATCATGGTTAAACATCTGCCACCAGCCATTTTCCCTTTTATGTCTTTAATTTCTAGAAATCTATTGATCTCTGCTTTGAACATCATTAAAGGCTCATCTTGAACAACTGTCTGGGATTGAGGATTCCAAAATTTGCCACCCTCTGAATAAAGAGATTTCTCTTCATCTCCGTCCTGAATGGCCTGTCTCTTATCCTAAGACCTTGACTCCTGGTTCCACACACCACAACCAGGGCTAATGTCTACCCTGTTGAGCCTGGTTACAGGTTTGATTTCCTCAATCTCTCCTTCCCAGGACAGCCCTGCCAACTGAGAGGTCAGTCCGATGAACTTTAAATGCACTCGCACTATGGCGAATACATTCTTCCTTTAGATAAGGAGGCCAAAGCTGTGTGCAATACTCTAGTGTGATAATTGAGCATATTTGATTGTAACATTCAAAAGGGAAATTGTTAGGCATTTGGAAGAGGACAAAAATGCAGGACCAAGGGGGGAAAGTGAGTGAGTGGGACTAACTAAATTACTCTTGTGGAGAATCAGGAGGACTTGAAGGGTTGAATGCCCTCCTGTGCTGCAACAGTTCTGACATTCTTCAAGTAATTCTTTCATTGGTTTGATTATTTTACCTCCTCATGAGGAGATTCACAAATGGCTGTATTATTATCAGTCTTCTGGCATTGGATAGTTCTATAATTTGGCTTTCCTGTTTTCTCTCCTTGGATATTTTCTGTTCACATTTCCTCCCTCACCTCTCTTGGTCTGACAGGTTGTTTCACTGCTGTCCTGGAAAACTCTGAGCCATCCAACAATAGAATTGATTTTTTTTTTGCTCTCCCATTAAGTAATGGAATGCTTGCTTCTGAATGCAGTGATATTCGTTCTAAACAGAAGCATACTATCAATACTAAAATGAGGCTAATCTCAAGAAGGTGGTAAACTCCAATCCAGCAATAATTACTAGCTATGGATTGTATTTCACAATATTTGAGATTTTGGCTTCAGCAGAAATGTTGAGGCAGAGTTCTTTCTAAACCATCGAAGGTAATATCTAAATTAAGTACTAATTTTAATTGAACCCTCCAATAGGGGCAAGGCCTTTCTGGTATGATTCCTAGTTTTATACCCCATCTAAAATGTCATGCTGTTTTGAAAAAAAATTAATTAATTATGTTGACTTTTGTCACCTCTTGATTCCAGATATAAGACTTCCACCCTTCATGGACAAATTACTGTGATCACTCCATTATCTAATCTCTTTCTCTCTTTCCCCCCCCCCAATCAAATCCACAAGTCAAATATTTTTCTTATGTGCCAGACTCGAGCTCTGGAAATGAATTTAAGACTTTTAGCATTTCAAAATTATTTGAGCAGCTAGGTACTGTTTTGTGGATGCTGCTGCTGACCGATTGTTTTGTTGTGCGTTTCTGTTTTTTTTATGATTCTATAAAGGTGGCTGGTGAGACACTCTTACCAAAATCAATAATGTGCCTCAGGTGTAATTGGTATGAGAACCATACATTTTGCCTCAAAACACAGGAATGAAATTGAAATCTTTATTCATTTCATCACTGTAAAATTGATGTTTGAATCAGATTGTCCTTGAGTTTGAACTGGGAAATCACTTCAATCTTATGAAATGAAAGTAAACATAGTACTTCAAGGCGGATATCCAGAAATGATTTAGACCACAGATGATAGCATTGTGTGTGTGAAATATAAAGTCATTGGTTGAGTTCTCAGCCTCCTGGGCTGTAAGTTTTGGTATTTGTTCCCCAAATGCTTTGCTTGTTCAACTCTCTCTTCCTTCAAGACTGCTTAAAACCTAACTTGTTGGCTGAGCTTTTACTCATCTAATATAATCACCTTTGGCTTGGGTGAAATTCTGTCTACTTGCTCTCTTGCCAAGTTCTTCAATTCTTCACTCTATTAAAGACACTATATACAAATGTAAGCTTTCTTGTGCACTTTGATGACTGACTTCAGGAAAATATTAGAGAGGATCTATTTCAGATTCAGCATAAGGACTTGCATGGATGTGAATTTCTAGTGTGGCAGTAGTTTGAACACCTACTTTTGCTGCCCATCTGTTCTACTTGATGTTTAAAGATTGATGAGCTTCAAGATAGGCATTTGATCTGGGACTGTTTCCTACTCAGTGAAGGAAGTGATTAGTAATTGTTAGTAATTTCTCACATACTCTGCATGCTTTCAACATGCCCTTAGATACATCATTGCCAGATTTGTTGTTTTCTGCCTATTCACTCTTGTTACGCTCATGAACATGGCAACAAACCTACAGATGGTCAGATCCAGTACAACTAATGAGCTGAACAGTCCGTTTTATCATTGTGTTCATTAGTGAAATATTGAGCAGGATATTGAGTGAGCTGTGGTTCTTTTTATCAATTGTGCCACTTGCTTCTATTTCAACATGAACCACTTTAATAGTTAACTTGGCTTTACCCCCATAATGGTTCATCCAAAATCTGACACATCCAACAGTCAAGTGCAGTGGGAGTGCTAAGCTGAAGTATCGGCTTACAAAGTCAAATCCTTCAAGTTAGTCTGGCAAGATTTGTTTTGGGGGGTGTGGGGGTCAGGTTATTTAAAGTACATTTCTCATTGGTTCTCGTTATGATCCTTGATGACTGATCACACATGTTTGTAAGCTATTAATCAGCTGTGTCATAAAGCAGCAGACTTCATTAAATGGATATTTTTCAGGCTGACCGTAGTAGTCTGTTTGGGTGGACTTGTTTGTCATTTATATAGAGCAGTTCAGACTTAAGTACAGTAAGAATAATGTCTGTGTTTGTTAGTGATATAAAATGAAACAGCCAGGCAAGCTATAAAGGAGGTTATAGGACATTGCAGCATAACATGGACAGGGACGGTTGAAAGGTGATATGTGCAGTTCTGTGCACAGAAGCAGATGAATAATAGTCTGGGAAAAAGAACAGTGACCACAATTATGTTCCAATATGAGATACCTTCGCCACACGGCTTGCTTCCATGCCACTCTGAACACTATATGATATAGAAGTTGAAACAGGTCATTCCTCACACTGAGTGTGTTCTGCTGTTAAGAGATCATGGCTGGTCTGATCATCCCCAACTCCACTTTCCTGCCTTTTCCCCATAACCTGTGATTCCCTGACTGATTAGAAATCTGTCTATCTCAATCTTTAATATTCTTAATGACCCAGTCTCAACAACTCTCTCTATTAAAGAATCCCACAGATTCATTACTGTCTGAGAGAAGAAATTTCTCTTCAGTACTGTATTGAATAAGTGACTACTGATTCTGAGATTATGCTGTCTGTCCCTGGAGTCTCTCAAAATGGGAAACAACCTCTCCGCAAGCCTGGGGATTGATAGAGTAAATGCCATCTGCTTCAATCAGGTCTTCTCTCATTCTTTTAAACTCTCTCTGTCTCTCTCTCTCTCTCTGTTTTGTATAATTTTATGCTTTATTCTATTTGCCTTCTCTATTACCCACTGAACATGGATGTTTGCATTTTCTAATTCAAACAAATCTCTGTCCTGTAACATTCTGTAGTCTTTCTCCATTTAATTAATATTTTGCTCCTCTATTCTTCCTGCCCAAGTGCATAACCTCATTTTTTGTACCACATTATATTCCATCACCAAGTTTTTGCCATCTATTAACTTTATGTATTGCCCTCATTCCTATCTTATTGAACTGTGTTAGGTCACTATATATTCCATTGGACACATTTGGGTTTGGTTATAGTACCATTCATAAGCAACACTTGGTTTGGTCACAGGGATACAATCCCCTTTGTGGTCAGTTCCTCAAGTTGTTCCCGAACTTGATTCGGTAAGGGATGCAGATTCTTCCTGGGTATGTAGGGACAGAGTGTTTTAGCACCCTTATTTAACATGATTCTTTATTCAGTGTAGAGTTTTCCAATTCCTGTGAACAATATAAGATCTTCTGAGCTGTTCAATTTCGTCAAATGTTTGAATGAGTTTGAGGAAAAAATGCATGTCTTTGCTGTAGAATGAGGTTTCCTGCTTATAAGTAATCTATACATGTTCGTGTATTTGACATCCCTTGTGTTGTAGAGCTGCATGTACTGTACATTTTAATTTTAAGAAATATGTTAACTAGACAATGTAGCTTCATCTTTGTAAGGTATAACTTGTGTTTCATCAGCCATCGTATTCAATCTGTGACACTTGCCCTTAAAATTAATGAAATGTTCATTGACGTAAATAGGTTTTGTCAAATTTGTATTGTTTGAATCATCTACTTCCTCCAGGAAAGCCTTAGGTATCATCTCTAATGCTGATGTTTCAATCCCACTAAAATCTTTGTGTGAGTACATCTTCTGAAAGTAACCTACACTTTTATAGATGTAGCATTCTTTTTTCAAAGCTGTGTGCTCCCTTGTGCTCATGAGTCATTTGTCATTTTTACTCCAAAATGACATCTGGTTCGCTGTTTGGCCACCTCTTTGTCACTTGTCACGTGATCTCAATAATTTGGATATGAAGTGGATAGGTTCTGGTATCCTTTCCCCCCCCTCAGGATTTCTCTGATTCTTCCTTGTTTATGCTTCTGAC
Source organism: Chiloscyllium plagiosum (assembly GCF_004010195.1). Lineage (NCBI taxonomy): Eukaryota > Metazoa > Chordata > Chondrichthyes > Orectolobiformes > Hemiscylliidae > Chiloscyllium > Chiloscyllium plagiosum. The sequence continues at coordinate 104,496,127 of NC_057711.1, read as the reverse complement.
ATGTATAGAATGTCTTTTTTCAAAGTTAGATCTTTGCACTGTAGTAGATATGAAAAGACTTAATGATTCCAACACCAATACTGTCACTTATAAATGGTGTTTTCGAAAGTCTGTAATTACATTTTTCCAATAGATGGATGTTTTTCTCCTCCCTGGAGTGGTGGTGACACTCCTGGCAAGAATCATGATAAAATGAGAATGGGGGAAAATGAATTTGATTCCGATATTGTGAAAAATCTCCTGAATTTTCTCCTCTAGCCTTAAGTGATGAACTGATTTCCTCATTTAAGTGGTGACTAACTTGTTTCCATGTGTTTGCATCTCACCCTGTTCGTTTCTAAAGCCCCTTTCCTCTACTAAGAAAATAGGCGGCTCAAAACCCGATAGATAAAACCGAGTGGGTACCTGGTTGCTACAGTTCACTGAATGCCTATGCTGGCCATCACACAACTCCTTGCTGCACAAGGTTCCTGCATTGTCCATGATCGCCATCCTCTTCATCCCTTCATTCATGCACCTCCATACTGAAAAACCATATCATCTTGCCTTTTCTCTGACCAGCTTACTCACCACCTGAATCCTTCAAAACTTTATTTTGGAGTTAATGGACATTTGATTTGCATATTTTTGCCAGGTCACTTTGCACGCCAGGACAGCTACACAATTCCTACATCTCCACTGGATGCATTTGCAATGCTATGGATACATGAATCAAATGACTCTTAAGCTTGCTTTCTTAGTGCTCACTGACGTCAGCATTTAGGTGCATGTTGCCAGCCTCTGCAATTTGGTTTTTAGTGCAGAGGAAGAGGCTTGTGAAGCTGGGAAATGCTGATCAGCCAATCTATTAATATGGTGGGAAGCTCCTCACTGCCAGCCATCAAGAGGAAAATATCTTAATTCCTGGTGAGTATTGAACAGGGGGATGAGATTCTCAATGGTGAATGGTGAGAGGCCTATTTACGTGAATGAATATCTCATTAATATCCTCACTAATGTGTAACCTCAGTTCAGGGAGCAATTTCTGTTCTTCTACTCACCAGATAGAAAAGAAAGAGTGACAATTGCCAACATGAAAGAACAGTTACCTCCACTTTCCTTGCTCATCCAGAACTCCTCCAGCTATCAACATTTTAGGGTAGGCACTGTTGGTAACCTATCCATGCCCCTGATGAAGTTGGACATGGAGATCTCCTTTGGTTGTATTGGATGCCAGATACCCACAGTCCAATAAAAGTGACTGTGTAGGGCAGCTGCAGATTGCCAGTGTTTGACTTGGCATTTGAAAATGGTGTGTAGGCGGTCCTGCCAGTAAACAATACCACTTCCTGTGGTGACTGCAGTGTTAATGGGGTGACTTTGGGAAGATGGTGCATGAACTCTTGCTAGGGTTCACAGAGAGATGCCCTCCATGAAACTCGCCAAGAATGATGCTTAGCCACTTCCAGCTCATTTGTTCTATTTTTCTCCTGATTTGTCGATGATTTCATTTTTCTCCTTTGTTTCTGCTTCTACACAATCTGAAACCCTCCTCCAGAGGAAGTCTTCTCAAAGATCTGACAAAAGTAAATCAAAAATCAAATAACAATCTATCTGTTGTTCATTGTGATTGCAGTATTATCCATATTAACATCCATAGTAACTGGTGTCAACTAACCTGAAGAGGTCATTAATAAAATTGTCATGGATTCTCCTGGAAGTTGAATTGTTTTTTTTAAATCTTGCTTTTATTAGGTTAAAATAAATTATCAAATACTTTTAATTTTATAACTCTTTAAAGTTGCATTGGAAAAATTATAATTTTTCTTCAGTGAGTTACTGCTTCCTACACTCAATCTTTTTTCATGTGAAACTCTGAAATTCAACAGTTGTTTAGAACCTTTGCGTGCTGTATTGCAACAGTATTCCTCTGATAAATGTATTGACATTCTTTTAACCAGTTGAAAGCTTTTAAATTCTGTTCAAAACTTTCTTGCCAGTTTCAGGAACAAATTTGAGGAATTCCTGTCTTTTTCACTTATAAAAGTATCTTGACTTCTTGAACAAAATAGAGAACTCCATACTTCTGGTCTTGGGATGACTTACACTTTTTTTCAATGGCAAAGTGGTCCATTTGTGTCTTTTCACCATTAACATGTTCTTTTTCTTTAAATAAAGCTATTTCTTGTCTCTGAACTGCTTTACTTGTCTTCACCTCTATCTGCAGTGCACCAGTGGTGTTCAGAGTCTTCCATATTTTCAGCCTCCATATAAATTAAAGCTATAATCCCATTTTTAAATTTTGCAACTGTATTTTATCCAAAACTGATTCATGACTGCAGCAATGCTTGTTTTTCTGGCAAGTTTTCCAATCTCCCAGCAAGCATTTTACCGTGTTTAGATTTGTTTTGTGCTCTTTTCCATTGTGTCTAATTTAATCGCTAGAATCCGTGATGTTTCTTCATTCTATGTGGAATCCTGACTCGGTTGTGCTCATCTCTGTCTCAATGTGACTGTGACACACTTAGCTGCTTTGCACTTTTCTCCCTCAAGCTTGCATTTCACCTCCGAGTTCGACAACAATGTGATTACAGCCTCCATCTGCCTGTGCTGACTTAACGTCTGTTGAACCACTTTCATCTGTTCAGTGAATAGATGAGAGTTTCTTAAAACGGAAATGTTTTTTAGTGTTAACTCACTTTGTTTGCAGAAACAAAGCCTTATTTTCCCCCGGATCTTCAGTGTGTTTTTTTTTCTGTTGGTATCTTCTAGACTTTACACCGCATGTTTACCATTGCCAGTATGTGGTATTGGGCACTGATTCCTACCGCTGACACCACAGGCTGAAAATTATATAAGTGGGAGAGTGGATTGCTTGTCCTCTCCAGAAGGCGAGTTGGCTCAAAACCAACCCCTGAATTGCAGCCATAAGATGTTGCAGATGGGCTAAATGACTAATTGTGGGACATTTGCCCCTCACTTAGGAACAAATCTCATCCTGCTAACCAGACAGAATGGCAGGCACCCCTAGCAGTATTGGCGGCACCAAGAGTTCAGTTGTGAGTACTGGTAGGCAAGCCCAAGGTAGGTTTGGAATATTGGGTTGAAGAGTGTTTTCGATGGGTTTTTAGGGGGCAGGTGTGTATAGATAGGTTTTTCAGCACAATCAGATGGGAAATAAAGTGAATACCGTCTTCAGGGAAGGTGTTTCCCAATGCACCAAACACACCCCTGAACCATATCTCCTTTCTTCTCGGCCTCTTGTTAAATTTCTTTTGTGAGCAGGAATCCCAATTCCATACCCCTGCTCATTCAAACTGGATTTTGGATGGACAGTGCGATAAAAGCATCTCGGCTCAACTTCTGCTTAATTGTGTATTTCCATAGTCCTCCCCTGCATCATGGAGGTGAGCTTGGTGGTAATCATGAATATGGTGGGTTAACCACTGAGTCTATGTTGTGTACCCACTTGCTGATAGCACACCTGGGAGGTGTTACAAAATATGCAGCTCCATGTTGTAGTAAACACCATGTCTGGGTAACAACCACTGGTAGCTTTTGGTTGAGGAACAGTATTGCCGCCAATCCTCCCTCTGTGTAATTCTGAATGGCTGTTCAGGAATCTCTGTATGATGGACAACGGACCCTGAATAAGTATCGGCAGAGAGGTTCTTCTCCCTAGGAAATGAGATGTAATTTACTATATAACAATGACTCCATACCTATAAATTATATCACTAGTGAGGGGAAGTGATACTCCTATCTTCATTGAGGGGCTGTGCCAGAGTCCAGCTAACTGATTCTCAACCTAGAGGCGAAGGGATGACAGCAGACTGAGCAAAGTTGCTCAAACATTGTGTCTTTCAGAACGGAGTTTTTCAGAACCTAATGCAACACTTACTTAACAGCATGATTTTATTATTTAAAAGGATCTCCAAGGTCTCCTCTTCACCAGGTTTCTTCTCCACTATATGTCCTTCCAAACAGTTCCAGCATGTGAAGGAAACATTGTTATGTGCTGTGAGATTTACAAATGGAATTGTGATTATTTCTCCAGTCAGTATTCAGAGTGAAATTAAAAGCAATTAATTTTGAATACAGTTATGATTTTTGTAAGATATATTGACCAGAAGAAACTCATTCCCTGTAAAGTATTTCTGCAGGTTAGAGAAGTGAAATTTAATTAGAATAACTGAAGCCAAGGCCTGAATATTCCTCCCAGACTGTAAATTGTATATTTCTATGTCATTTCAAATTAAAAACTACAGCAAGCATTCTCTTTATTGATCTACTAACCCAGGAAATTGCTTCAGTCTATGTGCCACATATTGAAAGATGTTGAGTTTATGCCAACAGTTCTTGGTGAAATCCCAGTCGCAATGTGTTATAAAGAGAAAGGTGACAAGTAGAGTGTAGCTATTTTGCCTGAGGGTGCATAACTCTTCATTCAGTTACAGAATGACAATGACAGATGGTTAATGTTGCTGCAGACCAGGCAGCCAGTGTTGCATAGTGGCGATGTGGGAATAATTGAATATTCTTCAGTGTGCAGTGATAACTTGGATGTCAGAGGGTTTCTAATGAATGGAAATTAATTGAGGGGCACATGAATGCATAACCCAGTGAATTGTGCCTTTGGAACAGCTTGGTATTTAAGCAGAAAGTTGAACTGACAAACCTTTGTGAAGGAAACAGCTCACCCATTTGTTGAAACTTGAACAAATACATTATTCTGAAATGAGTTCTCATTTTCTTATTATATTGATCAATCCTAATGTTTAAAACATGATTGGTACTGATGCGTCACTTTGAATCCTTTCCATGTTTCAGAGTTAAAATCTTCATAGCCTTTTTCAAATTTTAACAATTTTCGATGGAATGAGTAATTAATAAGAATACAGGAGATTCTTGATGGGTTAATTCTCTTTTTTTTAAAAAAAAGGGCTTCAGCATAAAGTTTAACAATAAAATCTTTGCCTTTTTCTGTCTAGCTCATTCAAGATCTTTGAAAATTATGAATAGGAGCATTTCTTTGAAGTACCACAGCTTTGATCTCTGCTAGTAGATGGATCAATGTCATCTTTTTATGTTCTGTTTCAGTTGCACCACCATTGTGGCTTTGTTAATGGGGGTATATCTGCCCTGAGATTAACGCTTTCCATGATGGGTGGAGAGAGTTGACAAGAGGTTATGATTGAAGAATTGTACCTAACAGTGCCAAATATTCCATTTACTTAACCCAGCAAATATGAATTACTGATGAAGATAATTTTATGTTGCATTTATCCAGGATTTTAGCAAAGGAGAATTTGTATACAGAATTGTGAAATTGTTATAGCACAGGAGGAGGTCCATCGGCCCACTGTGTCTGCACTGGCTCTCCAAATAAGTGTGATAATTTAGATCCATTTTCCTGCCTTTTCCTTGATTTTCACTAATGGTTTCCATTTAAATAAATACTAAATGCTCTTTTGAATACTACAACTGAACTTTCCTCCTTAACGCATGCACATAGTGCATTATTTTGTATTCTTATGATTTGTGAATATGTGATACATAATTTAATCAGTTTGAGATTTTTACATTTTATATGTAAAGCTATGAGTAAATAAATGTTTTAGTTTAATAATCACATTGTAATTTGCAAAATTTTCAAGATGTATTTTCTATAGGAAGAAACATTTGAAACCGTTTGAGAAAATAATTTTAGATATATTGAGATGCTGCTTATTGATATGATTTAATGAAAATTGACAGTATTCAATTTTTGTGTGGAGTTTCACAGCAGGGTGCATACCAAAGGAAACTCTACCGGGACTTGCTGAAAAACTACAATCGCTTGGAGCGTCCTGTACTGAATGAGTCTCAGCCACTCACTGTTGATCTGGGGGTGACCTTAATACAGATAATTGATGTGGTGAGTTGTGAATTAATAATTATGTAGGTGTTTGAACCTAATTGTCATTACTCATAGCAATTGACTGTACTATGTGTGATCTCCTTACACTTAAAAGTGCTAATGGTGGAAATTCTCAAAATTAACTTTGTTCAGATGCTTTAAATTGCATTTTTTTTTGAGTCAGAAGGCAATGGTTCCAAATCCAACTGGAAGGCTAGGCTAGAGAATCCATCTGCTCCTACAGAGTAGTGCTAAGGGAATGTTAAAGTCTGACGTGATCCTCCAACGCATCTCGTCCACATCCCGCACCTCCGCCCTCAGACCCCACCCCATCCAACCGTAACAAGGACAGAACGCCCCTGGTGCTCACCTTCCACCCTACCAACCTTCGCATAAACCAAATCATCCGCCGACATTTCCGCCACCTCCAAAAAGACCCCACCAGTAGGGATATATATTCCCTCCCCACCCCTTTCCGCCTTCCGCAAAGACCGTTCCCTCCGTGACTACCTGGTCAGATCCACGCCCCCTACAACCCACCCTCCCATCCTGGCACTTTCCCCTGCCACCGCAGGAACTGTAAAACCTGCGCCCACACCTCCTCCCTCACCTCTATCCAAGGCCCTAATGGAGCCTTCCACATCCATCAAAGTTTTACTTGCACATCCACTAATATCATTTATTGTATCCGTTGCTCCCAATGCAGTCTCCTCTACATTGGGGAGACTGGACGCCTCCTAGCAGAGCGCTTTAGAGAACATCTCTGGGACACCCGCACCAATCAACCACACCGCCCCGTGTCCCAACATTTCAACTCCCCCTCCCACTCTGCCGAGGACATGGAGGTCCTGGGCCTCCTTCACTGCCACTCCCTAACCACCAGACGCCTGGAGGAAGAACGCCTCATCTTCGGCCTCAGAACACTTCAACCCCAGGGCATCAATGTGGACTTCAACAGTTTCCTCATTTCCCCTTCCCCCACCTCATCCGAGTTCCAAACTTCCAGCTCAGCACTGTCCCCATGACTTGTCCTACCTGCCTATCTCCTTTTCCACCTATCCACTCCACCCTCTCCTCCCTGACCTTCATCCCCCTCCCCCACTCACCCATTGTACTCTATGCTACTTTCTCCCCACCTCCACCCTCCTCTAGCTTATCTCTCCACACTTCAGGCTCACTGCCTTTATTCCTGATGAAGGGCTTTTGTCCAAAACATCGATTTTGCTGCTCCTTGGATGCTGCCTGAACTGCTGTGCTCTTCCAGCACCACTAATCCAGAATCTGGTTTCCAGTATGTGTAGTCATTGTTTTTACCTCGGTGATCCTTGAATGATGTGTTAATAATCTATTTGATGGAGAGCAGAGAGCTTTTTTTCTTATCCTGGCAACATTGTGCCTTCAAGCAACAGCACTAAAGCAGTTTTGAATTCTGATGCTTGTAGTTCAGACCTTAACTATAACACATTTAGGCCAGTTATCCATTCACTATTGATGAGATATGATGGTGTGCAATCAGCCAAATGTAATGAAGACACTGGAGCAAGGAACTACTCAAGAGTTCAGCGGCCTCAGTAAAATTTGTGATCTGACTAGCAGCAGTTGGATCTATATAGATCATCTGTTCACTGCTTTTACTGTCTGCACCAAAGAAGACAAGTTATTAGTTTGTAAAGATTTCATATAAACAGCCCAGTCTTTGGCATTGTCTGTCATAAAAACCAAGAAGGCAGATCTGCTGGATGTGAAAGTTCAGTTTTTTTGCATAGGTTTTGCACTTTTGATGTCGAGGGGTCAGTGAATGTTGTTGAAAGGGGTATGAAGATCTTCAATGTGCATCTCCCCATTGTTGTACACCTGACCCCAATTCTGACATCGGCTATCAAAAGTAGCAAATTATTCTATCTTCAAAAAGTCACTTTCTTCCCTTAATGAATACAATCCCACATGAACACCTGTGGTCTTGTCTAAGTCTAATTCTATCAAGTCCTATCTGTCAGGGGTCAGGTCTGTTTTTGTACATCACCATGCTTGAACACTGTCCGTTTCTGGAAGATCATTGCTTCAGGGAGGTATGTGCTGTTAACCTGAATGAGGTCTGCCACAATTAAAATATTTAAATGAAGACCTCAATTTTCCAATCAAGAAATGAGTTAAACCCATGCCCCAGTCCCTGATTTGTATAAATGAGACACTATTTTCCTCACCTGCAAAATTTTAGTTGCAGAATTTCTGTGAACCATAATTAAATTTGTACCTAAATTATATCTTGATCAAATTGGATGACTATAAAGATTGATAGCCATCCAATGTTTCTTTTAAAAAAGTGTTTTACTAATGCAGGTTTGTGAAGAATTACTCTGCTGCTGGTTCCAGGAAATTTCAGCCAATGAGTTTTGTAGAAATTTTATCCCAATAATTTGATCAATTTTTCCAAATGATTTTTATTCATATTTCTCAAAAATATGTCCGAATGACACCCAGGTTAATACAAGTAAATTTTCAATTAGCAATTAAAGCTATCATTATCAAATTGTGACCTCAAAATTTTACAAAGAAAATCAATTTGTAGGGTGGAATGTAAGGGATACTTGTAGCAATAGGGACTGTGCAGATTGTGCTACAACAACTGAGCTTTCTACTGACCAAAGCTAATTCTCCTCAACCATAACCACTGTTAAATCTCGAGATGTTTCTTAGGAGTTAATACATGCAAACAAAAAAAATCTGCATTTTCTTAAGTAGGCAGTTACCAGCGTTCAATAGGGTCTTGTTTCAATATGCTTTATGTGAATACCATGGCTATTGCTTTAAGAGCATTCTGGGATAAGTCTAGGTTCTCTCTCACCATTGGGGTTTTTTTTTATATTCCTCCATGAGAAAGAGCAGCACTGACAAGGCCAGCATTTGTTGCCCATCCCAAATTGCATAAAGGGCAGTTAAAAGTCAACCAAGTTGCTGTGGCTCTGGAATGATATCTAGATTGGACCAGGTAAGGATGGCATGTTGCTTCCTTAAATGGTATTAGTGAATCAGATAGATTTTTACTCTGCGTATTGTTCTATTTATTGACTGCCACTTGTGTTCTCTAGCATCCTTAGTTTGTCCTTACTATGGAGTAAGACTCTCAAACTGTCTTCAATATAGTCACACTCTTTACTGACAGTATGTTATCTTTCTGTTAGTGCATACAACTCTCTTATTGCAGTGTCTTACACCTGCTTCGTTGCATTTTCTTTGATCTGTTCTCCTCTGCTCACATTAGACATACAACATCTTCCACATATTACCTTTCACAATGCAGAAAACTTTCTGCTGATGTGTAGAAAATCAGCTAATGCAAGAAAATTGAAGTATTATGCAACAGAAGAAACCAAGTTGGAAAACGAATTGTGAATCTACAGTTTGCAATATTCAGAAAGCCTGGTAACACTTATGGAAAGAGGGTGAATGCTGTTTCTACCTCCACAGATGCTGTCAGGCCATTGTTAGCATTTTTGTTTTGATTTTAGACTTCCAGCATTGGCATTAATTTATATAGTGTCTGGGCCATTATGGTTAGTTGTACATGTATATCACCTCTGTTCAGATCCACTATTCACTTATCTTGAGTTGATGGTAATAGGAAATTTGGCAAAGGACCAATATAACATGGAATTCAATTAGAATTGCTTCAGTGCCCTATTACTTTCCAAGCACTTGCCACTTAGATTCAAGATGCTTGATGTTTTACGAACGTGCTAAAAATAAGGTCAAGGAATGTCATGTGTTAGAAGTCCTGATAAATAATAATTGAAATATTACAGTAAGTATTAGTAGATCTGCCCTAGTGCTTTTCACAGATGTTTGGACACCAAGTTGGAATTTCATATCCAAATGTAGTAAGGAAGAAGTTTTTTTTCAGGAAAAGCTAATTTCCTGTGTCTTTCTGATGCCATGGTATTTTGTGTGATCTTATTCATGATTCAGGAAGACCTTGCAGGTCAGACATTTGTGCAGAACATGGGAACGTCAAGTGGGGAAAAATCATGAATTGGCAGAGCCAACTCCTTCTGAAGCATCTCCTGGTCATCCCAAATCCTGACCGGATTTTCTTATGGGAGGAGGAAGCAGAATGGAGTTCAACTGTCCACCTCCGGATGTCCTTTGGAGGCAGGAGAACATTGAACTGGGCTGGTTGAAAATCATGCCTTTGCTCCCTGGGATCTTGACCCATTTGCATACAGTGCTGCTAGGTTCTCTTCTACCCGTCGCTTCTCGCACCCCCTCAGCTTCACCACTTGTTCATTCATACTCCGATAGCCCCTGTAGCCCATGCTACTCTCATATGGTTTCCATCACCTGATTAAAGTATTTGGTAAACAAATAGGGAGGAACCTTTTCAGAGGCTAGGAGTGCTGTGACAAGTAACTCACTTCCTGAGTCCCCAAAACCTATTCACCATATGCAAGGTGCAAGTTGGGGCTGTGATCAAGTGCAGCTGTTTCAAAAATCAAAGAGCTTCTCATTATTCAGCACCAAACAGCCCATTTGATCAAACATTCATTGCCTCTACTACCAACATTCAGCAGTGTGTACCATCTACAAGATGCACTGATTGTCATAGCCAAAATTTAGCTTTGCATGTACATTTGACCGTATTGCTGATTGTGGTACTGTATCTTCCTTTCAATGTTTAGATTTTGCAATTTTTAAGTTTGGTTGGGAGGAAGAAATTGACAAAAACTTTGAATAGATCTATGCTTTATTGCAATTGATTCCAAATATGTTACATCATAAAAAGCCTGAAGTATTACTTTTAAATAAGATCTCATTCTACCATAAGCTCATCATCACTATCACAATTTATGCAATAATAAAGGATTCTAAAAGTCATACGCACAAAAATAATATCTTCACAAGGTATTCCGGTAACTGGAAGATAATCTTTTGCTTTTTAATATCGATAAATTTAAAATCTGGTCATTATTCTTGGAGGAGGAAAGCTAGAAATTGATCAGATATATCCTAGTTTATCAACTGCAATGATGAGACAGAGAGAGCAGTATATAGGTAACTGAATTAGTGCAGACATGATGCACTAAGTTACCACCTCCTGTACTTCAGTTTTCTCAATTCTACAATAATGGACTGCAAGATACAATCTGACCAATCTGCCAATATTTTGTTTTCTTATGAAGTCCCTCAAGTTCGATGAGTTCTGGTATGGCCAATAAGTTCAATGCTCGATCTGCAGACTCTCTCGCATGTCGGGCAAGTGGTGGTTGAGGGGTGGGTATACGGAGGTTTGTGGGCTCTCATTGACCCCTTAACTTTTCTTCTACGTGTTCCCAAAAGAGTCTGTGTGTTCCACGGGCTCCCAAGTATGCTTCTCCTTTTTAGTCAGTCAGAGGCCAGAGTCTTGTATAAATCGAGAAGATGTTTGACTTATTCAGGGATTCTTTAAGGACATCCCTAAAGTGTTGGTGTTCTACTCCTGGGAATCTCCTATGTAATATTCTGAGTAGAACAATCGCTTCAGGAATCTGGTATCCGGAATGTGAATTGTATCCAACCTAGATGAGCTAGATTGATATGATTAGTACTTTATGATGGGCACGTCATCTTGAGAGCAGATGCTACTGTAAGGCCACTTTTCTAACTCCTGAGATTTGTGAAAACTCCGTGGGTGATACATCTCCAGTGCTTTGAGGCACAACTTGTTCAAATCTCTGAAGCGTATTGGAATGCTAGTTTGCTAAGCATCTGTAATCCCCATGCTGTCTGTTTCAGGGACTTGGATGACCTACAGCAAAAATCCATTATGGATGTTTTAGCAGTGCTCTTGGTTAGTAAATTTCAGCTCATTCAGTTCGTGGTTAGCAGCTTAAGCAGTGGCTCACTAGCATGCTTCCAACTGCACTCAGATGGAGTCTTTAAATATATCACTGCTGATGAATAAATAATCTCAAAATGTTCAAGAATGGGGTTGCGCAATGACGCGAGTATGTTAAAATTCAATCTCCATTTTTCATACCTTATCTCTCCTGTAGAAATACGCACTGATCTCTTCATAAAATGCTTTTCAGTGGGGGGTGCGGGAGGAAAATAGGAACTGGAGTGGACAGGAAATGGACAGGAATATTCTGATGATGATGTCATGGCTGGTGCTACTTGCCCATCAGGAGTGCAGGATAGAGAAGAGTCCAGAGAGAAGTATGTAAGGGAGCAGAAGTTAGACCCAGTACCAGAGAGCTGTATTCAGCCACATATATACAGTATTAAGTGTAAATAAAAGTTTGCACTTTTGAAGAAAGCGAGAGAGCCTTAATCCAGGATAAGGATGAACTAGTGATGCTCGAGACTAAGAATATAGTTCAGGATACTCTAGTAAAAATGGAATAACCTTCAAAGGTATAAGTATTGTTATGACTGACCTGGAGTAGTGTGCTGGAAATCAAGCCCCACTTCTGCTGTTGTCACAAAAATTCAGGAGTTTAGAAAAAGTGCACAGAATTCCCAATTTCTCTGTCTTTTAGACCCGGGTTGATAGAACAGGTTACTGTGCTTAACAAGAACTATTAATTACAAATAAATAAACTCTAGCTGCGAACTAACAATAATTAGCCATTGACAGGAGTTAAAACTCTAAGATTCATACAAAACTCCTTCAAAAAACAGACAATTAACAAAATATTGATGTTGTGCATGGATGGAAAACTGGACAGGCTGATCAAGGGCCCTCATCATGGGGTTTGCTATGATCTTTTTGCCTTGTCAGAACTTGTTGATCTCTCTCTTCTCTAGGTATTTTCACTTGCGTGTAGGACCCATGAGAATACTACTAAAAGCATGGGGCATAACAATAAATAGCAGCATCAGTAAATCTGATTAAGTTTTGTTTGGTAATTTTATACAGTGCAAAGTGTTATGAAGTTGTAGGAGTATATTGTACCTTTCAGAGAGTGAAAGCTGGCAAGGATTTAACCAGCACAGAGTGTGTTGAAAAATTAAAAAATGTAACATTTGGTTGTGAAACAAGTAGCTAGAGCTGAGTTGCTATGTGACACAACAAACTCTAATTTGGCCAATCAGTTTAAATTTATGCTTCAAGATACCAAAATCCAATCAAATTTGAATTTTAATGTTTTGACAATGTCAAATCAATGAGATGATCCATTGTTTGGAGGTATAAAAATTGGGCATTTTGAACAGTTAGCCAGAGTGGCAAAGAACACCATATTGTCTGCAGACCCTCTCTCTGAAAGGTACCTGTCCATATGAAATTTGTGCATCAGAAGACCGAAGAAAAGACGAGTCAGAAAAATCTACAGAGGAAAATACAAAGGGAGGACTGATAGCTGTATGGTTTCGAAATCTGATTTTTTTTTAGTTCAATTGGGGGATTTTATCGGATCAGTATAGTGTTGTAAGATGGGAGATAGATAAATCATTAAGACAAAGAAGGTTTGCAGTGTAGGTAATTGTTGTTTAATACTACTTTTCTTGGAGTTAAAGAATAAATTGTTATTTTTTTCTTTAAATAGTGGGTTTTGGTAGTTCTTTGTCACTTATACTTTAACAGATTACAAGGTGAGGTGAGCTTTTCTGTGTGTCTGTACCCCGTGTCATAACAAAAGAAATTAGAAAGCCAAGTAGTTTTGTTTTGATAAACAGTTATGAGCCTTGAAAATCCAATCTTGTAACTGCTACAATGAGTTGGATTTACCTGTCCTACAGCACTTTTCAGGAGTGTATAATCTGAGCCACACTAAGGAGATATTGACAAAGACAAATGGTAAAAAATCTGATCAAAAAGAAAGGTTTTGTATCTTGAAGTAGATGGGAGAAGTTCAGAATGAGAGAGCTGTTCATTTATTTGATTTGATTGATTTTTGCACTACTTTGCTTTTTGTCCATCAGTCACCAATCATTTCTTTTGTGATTATTTATTAAAACCCTTTCAGAAGTTAATAGTTAGCTTCCACCTCTCACCAATTGTCAAGAGATGTTTTAATTTTTGTTGTTCTCTCTGAACTTAAATGGGTTGTCATCTGAAGACCACAGCATCTGTGATCATCAAACATTCATTTCTCATTTGTTTAAATGGAATTTCAGCACAGATCCTGAACAAAATATTCCCCTTTCTAGTTTGTCTATGGAAGACAAATGACAGATTTTGACAATAGGCAGCAGTAAAGGGTTTACTGTGGATGGAAAATACATCAAACACGTTTATAAGTGGTGAGTCCTCTTCTTTTTAAATGTAAATATATACATTTCTTTAATCCACTGGGATCCCAAGCTTCAAGTAGAATCAATAATGTAGAAAAAGAAGCAGGGGTAAGGCATATGTTTTGATGTCAACAGATGTTACTACCTGACAAGTCAGATTCCATTCAAAAATGTGGCTTGATATCTCGTGTTTTAGTTTTAAAAATGTGGTCTTTTGCTGAAACAAATGTGTAATGCTGCAGATTTTGTTTTCACAATAAATTGGAAGTTTAGTACAAAATAACTGTAGATAAAATTGAATAATCCAAACAATCTTATAATAACAATTCAAAGATTTAAAACACATAGTGAAGGCACCATTCCATCAATCTGAAAACACTCCTTTTATAAATTGAAAAAGAACAAAATAGCTTTTGTATATTACCCAAAGCACCCCAGTATAATTCCCAAATAACTCATATTATTTGGGTTGTTATTATAAGTTTGGGTTACGTAGAACAACTTTCAGAACACCTGATACACTTCCCAACATACTACTTATTTAATACTCCCACTGATATCCCTGTATCTAACACAGAGGTTTAAGTCTCTTGGGGCTTCAACTTTTAAATCAGAACTATGGGAGATTCTTCGTGGTGCTATCATGCATTTGAGCTGCACTGTACTGCAGAGGCAATAATATTGAATTATTTTTCTCTTGACATCATCTGTATTTCTGGGGTTGTTGCATCCTGATATCTGGATGATCTTGTTAGCCTTCTCAACCCTATGATGATTTCTGCACTGCCAATTATGGGCAAACCATTACTACCTTCAACACGAAGACCAAAACCATTGTTTTGACACTCCTCAAAAACTCTACTTCTATCCCATTTGTTCCAATCCAGTTCTTTATCACTCTCTTTAGGTGGAAATAGATTGTACAAAGTCTGGGGACTTGTTTGACTTTGGAATGGGTTTCAAATCAACATCTGTTACCCAGACCACTGTACAATATTGTGTAAATATATATAACCCAACTTAGCCGTCTTGTTGCTGCAATTTTATCACTTCTACAAAGCTCAAGTAATGCAATGATCTAATTTTTGGGCTTGTTACTCAAACTTTAACTTAATCAAAATAGAGTTTACTCATCGTTTGTTCCACACTTTGGCCTGGATTCATATAGGGTCATGGAGTCTCTTGGGATCTTTCAAGATGGTGGGCAGGATCTGAATCTAAATGTTTGATGGTTAAAAATTATCAAAAATAAACTTGCTTTGATGTGGACGATGTACTACAAAGGTTTTTGTGTTTTAATAGGGGATTTAAATGTGTTGACCGGACTTCAGCAATTGAGGACTGATTCAGTTTGCATTGTGAAGTCTGTTATAGAAAATTAATTGCCATATCATTTAATCTCAGTGGACAATAAGTGAGTTGGCATAAGTGCTGTAAGGAAAAGAGTATTGGATAGATAGGGATTATGCTTTTGCATGAGTTGACATAAGCACTGTAAAAGGCTAGGGGATAGTTGAGGAGTGGATTTATGGAGTATTGCAGGTGAGGACATGTAATGAGGAAAGGCTAGAGGGCCCACTGTTAAAGGCAGTGAAATCAAGTTCCAAAGAACGGAGGTGGGCCTTTCAAACATTTCATCTTGGCACTTTGAAGATTCTGTGGCCACTTTTAATCTTCACTGGGGTATAATAGACCTAATTCCAACACTGTCGTGCCCCCTTCCTGGAACAAGATTCTGCCATTCGGTGTATTTCTTCCTAAGATGGGTATGACAAATTGGGAAATTTCTCAAGCTGAGCCACCACCTTTTGAGATCAAAATCCAAGCCTCAGTCTCCGTTTGCTTGTCACCCTCATGTTTCTTACAAGACCACCTCAGTATATTACATTTATCTTCCTCTTTCATCGTCAGATCCCATTGTAAGTCTGCCACACCCTTCACCTGTGTAATCATCTTCATCTTTGTACCTTTCTCACCCACCACATCCTCCTTTTTGTGACTCTAGCCTCTGGTATATCACTTTTGGCAGTGAATAATGATAGAAGAAACAATTTTGATTTCGTTTGTGGATTCCCTTTCCTAAACAATGTCCACTTCTGGTCGCTACTTTAAAAGTATTCACGAAGTCCAATGTTTTAATTATATTTCCACTGAGCTCTCTAATCTGTTTCTCACTTTTGCAACATGGCATATGTTCCCTTCTTTATAACTTTAGAATACAGTTTGTCATTTAAGCTTACAGCAAACTAGGTTTGCATTGTCAGTTTTGCAATGGTGTAAGTGAAATGTGAGTTTAGTTATTTTGGCTTTGTTGACACTTCCTGACTAGAGTGATATTTTGTTTACAAGCATAAGTTGTGGTCTTGTTCTAGTCAGAGATTCAAAATGACTCAAAATTGAAGTAAGTATTTGGTTCAAATCAAGTAGTTCTGACTTTTTATTCATGTTTTGTTATACTTAGCTTCGTTTCCTCAGGGCCTTTTAATGTGTTGCTGTCTGTGGAGTATAGAAGCATCCCTTCAGAATACACCATTGGCTCATTCAGTCTGTCTTCATGCAGGCTGTAATAACTATATTAGTGATAATTCACTGAAATATGCCTTACAAATTTTAATTATATTCCTATGCTTTAATAAATATTTAAATGATTGCAGAATCAAATTGCAAAAGTACTTTGTGTGAGGGAAAATGGAGAAGAAAATATAAGATAATTTGTCTGTGGTTGGGGAAAGTTGACATGCTTGTTTGAATTCTAACACAATATGAAAATTTGCATTCTGTTATCCCTGGTATTGTAATAGTTATGTTACCGAACTAGTGTTGTGAAACTTAAGACTAAAGAATACTATTTGCAGTCCCTGTGACTTTGACATTACAGCTGCTAAATTTAAAAAAAATGTTTCCACTGTGTAAATTTGACCAGAAACTGAATAAATGGTTCTTAACATATTTCCTCCTTATTTTCTGCCTTTCTGAGAGGAAAATAACTTGGCCGACTAACAGGAAGAAACTTGTGCCTTAAATAAGACCTTGTTAGTGAGACTGTATCTATCATACAATATATCATGAGGGAGACCTCCATTTTGGTTTTCTCCTTTAAAAGATCCAAATCTGTTCTCCCACCTCCCCTCAACTATGGCATTACATTGGCTGGTGTTTAATGCGCTCCTCATGTTTTTTTTTTGGATCCTTACACCCTTATAAATTATTTCTCCCCACTCCTCCAGTTAAATGCTTATTATGTAATTAGATTTATCATGACTCCATCTCCCCACAATTCTCTGAACTCTCAAAAATAAGCAGTCGGTAGGATTCTCTATTTCGTAGCTCCCTTGATTGAAGAGTGCTGACTTTGTTCTGTTCTTCACATTGTGAGCTCTGTTAGAATTTCAACTGGAGAATCTTTGGTCTCTTGAATTTCCTCTACAGAGAACATCTTTTCTGCATAAACAGGCAATTATTCCATCATAGTATCTGGAGGAGACTTAATCTTTAGAATTATCTTCAGACATTGACTGTTGTTATGGACCAGACCAAAACCCCTCAAAATATATTAAGAAGTTAGCCTAGACCCTAAACTTTTCTTCCTTTACAACTTAATGTCAGGTGGTGCATTCCGAATGCAATTTGGTTACACTACCAGTCTTGAATCAAAACACACTTTATTCATACACTATAGTTAAAATACAATGAAAGAAACAAGAAATTGGAATAACCTCAACTCTATTGGAAAATTTAACAGAATAATTGAATATTTAAAGTTGGTGGCATAGTTGATAGTAAAGAAGATTTTATTAAATTATAAAGAGATCTTGTTCAAGTGGGTCAAAGGGCTGAAAAATGACTGATGGAGTACAATCTAGATAAATATGAGGAAATGCATTTTGGTATAACAAACAAGGGTTTATACAATTAATGGCGGAGCCTTGGGTAGTGTTGTAGAACAGAGGGACTTAGAGATTCAGGTACATAATTCTTTGAAGTTTCTGTCATACATAGATAGGGTGGTTAAAAAGAAATTTAACAGCTTGCCTTCATTGCTCAGTCCTTTGAGTGTAGGAGTTGGGAAGTCATATTGAGGTTGCACAGGGCATCAGTGAGGTCTGTTCTGGAGACCTGTGTTCTGTTCTAGATGCCCAGTTGTAGGAAAGCTATTACTGAGCTGGAGAGACCTCATAAGCTGTTTACTTTATTGGATTCAAATAGATAACTTTGCACCTCTATCTTAAAACCTATCTTCAAAAAATAATCCCAGAACAAAATACATCTCTTAAAGCTATAGTATCTACACGCTGTTATTGAAATAATGGTTTGGCAATATTCTGGATGCCTGAATCAGGAGGTTTCTTCTTTATGGTATTCTGCAGTTCTGACCCTGGCAATTTCTTCTGTACTGTATGTCATGAATCTGCGCACATCATCCCATGTGCGTACTGGTTACCGTGGTATTGTATACACCACATCCTCAATCTGTGAGCAGATTTTTGTTCTTAGTCAGCTGGAAAATCTTTGAAAGTGTATAGATCTTGACTTAAAATTGGTGATTCGGTTGGGCATTTTCATGTGCCGACTTCAGTCCTCAGCATTAATGTTTCTGGACTCTTACACAACAAGTAAGGCAAAGACTGGTCCCTGGACTAAAGGCATTGAGTTGAGTTGCTATTTGTTTTCTTCTGGTTAGGTCAGCAAGGGCCAAAACAACACAATGAGACAGTGAATTTCAAGTGCAAGTGCATTACCTCCAAAGCCACCTGCATGTACTTTTTTTTCCCCATTAGTTATAATACTAGTTTAAGTTTTCAGGCCATAAATATGGGCCCACCAACAAACCAGCCAAGTCCAACCAGATCAGAACTGTGATTCTACCTGCTCTGCTGCTATACATGTTGCATTTACTTTTGAGGAATACAAAGGGACTACTACCTTTTTAAAGGCATTTTCAGCAATTTCAGTGTTTTTAAATGAGATGTGGATGTCACTGCTAAGACCAGTAATTGTTGCCATTCCCTTTATTGCCCTTCAGTTGTTTGGCTTACCAGGCTCTCTCATGAGGAGAGTTAAGAGTAAATAACGTTGCTGTTAGTCTAGAGTCATAGGGGCGATGACCTAGTGGTATTATCACTGGATAAACCAGAATCCAGTTAATGCAGAAACCCGGTAACATTCTGGTGACCCACGTTCGAATCCTGTCATGAATTCAACAAAAATAAACTGGGTCAAGAACCTAATGATGACCACAAAACCATTTCTAGTTGTCAAGAAGAGCCTGCCTAAATGTGCAGGTTAAATGGATTGGCTATGCTAAATTGCCCTGTCGTGTCCAAGCATGTACAGGTTGAGTGGGTTGACTGTGGTGAATGTGGGTTGAGAGTGTGGTGCTGGAAAAGCACAACAGGTCAGTCAGCATCCGAGGAGCAGAAGAATCAAAGTTTTCGGCAAGAGCCCTTCATCAGGAATCTGTGGTGAATGTGGGTTTTGGGGATACGATGGGATGCTCTTCAGAGGATTGGTGAGACTCGATGGTGTTAAAGCCTCTATCTATCTGCACTGTCAGGATCCTATGTTTCCATAGGATTGTACAGTATAACAAGATTGGATAGCATTAAGTTCTTGAAATGTAACTTGAATTTAAAACTCTATTAAAGTGCAGTTTGACAATCAATAAAATATATTGGTATGAAGTTGTAACACCTCACATACAGTACCTATCAAAGTATAAACATAATGACTTGTTGAGGACAACTATGAATGGGCAATAAATGTTGGCCAGCCAACGATGCACATGTCCTATGAGAAAATCAAAAGACAATTCAAAGTGGTGTTTTGACGGAGACATCTTTGAAACATGCTGCTTTTGCTGGCCTCTGCTGGGCTATACAGAAGTAATAGCTAATTTAGTGAACCTTTATAACTATTTATTTTCTAAAATATTCTTCCTATGTTGTAAATTAAAATTGTTCTATTTAGCAATGCATTGTGTTCAAATAAATATCTAAAATATTGCAATAACTCCAGAAGCTGGTATCCTGACACCAAGTTGCCCTTTATTAACACATGGAAAATCCTTTACTCTGGCACAGTCTTGTCAGAGTCAGCACCCAAGTGTCAGAATCTATAGCACTCCTCTTTATCTGTCAGCTAGGGGTCCCTGGTTTAGGCTGTTAATCTGGTCCAGTCAGTGAACTCGTATTCGGAGTTCCAACTGGCTATTCTATAAGGTCCAACTATTCTGAGGTTTACTGCTAAAGAATGCTGGAGTTGAAATTTTATTCAATTTTCTGTCCTTCAAGTTTATAGTTATAATCTTGTTATTATCACTACAATATACTGATTAAAATACCTATCAGCCACACTGATTCTTCTTAACAGCACTGCTGAAGTCAAAGCAATGGAATGGGTTCCATGAATTCATAATAAAATACACAACTCTTGCTTCCTTCCATATGCAGAATTTCTTTCAAAGAAAGGAAGCCTAGCTGAGAAGTGTAGGAATAAGGGACAGCTGGTTCATGTGGCTCCTGGCTGATTTTAATGGATCTGCAGCAGAGTTCCGACTGGAATTCATCCATTCATTAACAGCTCAACATAAAAGGCACCAGCAGTTTTCCTTAGGGGAAAGACTCTCTGACTCTTATGTCAGAAGCCTTTTGAACGAGAATAGATTTTATTTTTCCTCAAGTTATCAATCCCCTCTCCTTAGAAACGCTCATTTACTTTGTTCGTACCACAAATGGCCATTAAGAACTTAGAAAATAGGAACAGAAATTGGTCATTCTGCCTATCCAACCTGCTTCTGATCTTCTCACTCAATGCCGTTTTCTGGCATTATCTGCTTGGCCAAAGGACTTTTGTGGAACTGGAAAATGCAGAATTTTAAATAACTCATTATAACATGCAAAACAACGAACTCTGCAACTTGCAACCTACTTAAATAGATACTGTTATTTGAAGGTCAGGCAGCATCAAAGGAGAAGGAGAATCGACGTTTCAGGCATAAGCCCTTCTTCAGGAATTCCTGAAACGTCGATTCTCCTTCTTCTTTGATGCTGCCTGACCTGCTGCGCTTATCCAGCAACACATTTTTAAGTGAGGACTGAGCATCTGCAGTCCTCACTTTCTCCCACTGTTATTTGAAGCAGATCACAGGTTAAATCACAGTGCACCTCACATTCCTTTTGTAGTGAGAAGCAGGGAAACAGTTATACAGCATTGTCAATGAACCATGCATGAAATCAACAATGCTGAAACATTGCAAACTTTGCAAAAATGTTTTTGTAAAAAAAAACAGCAAATCTCAATGGCACCTGCAAAACAATCTTTGCAGCTCCTCTATGGCACTTACTGTAGAGAGCGCTGTAAACATAATCAACCCAGCTGTGTTTCTGTCAGCAGGTGAGAAAGGCTGAATGACGAGTTAAAAAAGTTCCCCTTTCTAACATTGATGCTGGTAGCACTTAAAGATTGTGAAGTAACAACATTAAAAAAAAATTTGGGAGGTAAGGACAAGGACCCCCTTCCTCCCCAGGCGAAGATACAAATGAAGCACAAATCAATAGTTAAGGGTTCATGTCCCACCGCAGGCCTACAGTTGTACTGACACATTCTGAATGAAATATTAAACCAACAACAGCTTGGTCTGACAGAGAGCCTTTAAGGTAAGAAAATATCCCAAAGCACTTCACGAATGTTTCAGATAAATTTTAACATGGAGTCGTGTAAAGGAGATGTTTGGATAGGTAGCCAAATGTTTGGCAACAAGGTTATTATTTTGTGGTAGGACAAGGGAAGAGTAGCAGAAACAGTAAGTATTTCACCCCTCCCTCCCACCAAGGTGTCTACTGCTTGCTGATAGAGTTATTAAATAACCAACTGTGGTTTTTGCACAGGAGCAGGATTATTCTTGGGGTTGTGACAATTCCTCACTGAACCATCGACAAAAGTAAATATTAACTAGTTTGTCTTTGCTGCTGTCTTTACTAACTTAATGAAAGTGACTCTATTTCAAAGTAGTTCATTGTTTGGGATGTGCTAAGAAATAGTTCAAGGCATTGTGTAAATGCTGTGTTGTATCTCCTCATTGGGCACACGACTTGCGGAAAAATAACCGCAAGCTACATGTAATTTGGGTAATTATCAAGAAATCTCACAGAAATCAAATACTGAAACAATTACTTAAAGGTTATTGCATGTAGCAATCAAATAAGACTCCTCAAGGAAGTAAGTTAAGCCTCACAGCTCAACTGTTACCCAGTTAATTGGGGATTTTAGCTATGATTCCAACTAAGTGTCTGTTTCTGGGTTGGGTCCAGGGTTCAGTCATTGTTCAGTGACCTGTGTAGGTCTACTGCTAAAGAGTGCTGGAGATGAAATTTTATTCAATTTTCTGTCCTTCAAGTTTATAGTGTAACATTATTGATGATCCTTTAGATTTTATCTGCAGCTTACCTTCTTATCAGAAGTAACTTCAATGTTCCTTGTTACATTTGGCTTTAACTGTCTGTTTGATGACACAGCTTTTTTTGTGATTAGTTCCTTAATTCTTCTGCAGGGCAATCATTAGTCCTTGTGGCACAAGGTAACCAGTTATCAAACAATTGTTAAATCAGTTTTGTTTATGTAGCTTCAAGTCCTCCTTCTCCCAGGCATGGCTAAGTGCTTTCAATTCCTGTATATCAGTTTGTCCTTGTCCCTTAACAATTTATTCCAGACAGATTTATTGCTGCTGCTTTCAATCTATGAACAGTTATTAAACTTCTGAAGTTCACAGTATGACATGTCAATCAACTTGTATGTTTCAGGGTATGGCAGGGAAAATCACCAATGTCACAGCCAAGTATGTTGCATACATACACTGCTAAATCTGTTCAGGCCATCAAATCAATCTGTTGGATGCACAGGATAAAATATTGAACCAAAATTAGAATGTAAGGTGTGTGGAAATTTACAAAGGTGCATTTTTTTTAAACACTTGTAGTAAACTAGCTATTCTAGATCTCAAATATGTACATGAGCTTTTGAAACTCAAAGAAAGGGAATTTTCTGCTGTCTGCAGAGTATTGTGCAATTACAAGATCCTCTATGAAGGTTGCATTTATAATTTGTCTACAATTACTGCATGGAGAAAATTTATTTCTAACTTCTGCCACAACCACCCTACGTTCCTGTGAGCCCAGCAAGTTGCTGCGATAACATACATTTTTACGTGCGCAATTGTAGCCTCAGGATATGGACAATGTTAGAGTCTCAAATTTCTTTCTGCAACATTGCTGACCAGGAATCTCTCAAGTTGAATAGTTAATTTGTTTGAATGCTTTAAAAACATATCTCTCTTGGCCACCATGTCCTGAACCTACTGCCTCAGAGGCAGGGACAATACTGGTGCATGACGAGACCATTACAACAAATCTTTGATAGAGTCATAGAACTGTACAGCATGGAAATAGTCACTTTGATCCAAGTGGTCCTTGTCAACCAGATATCCTGAATAAATCTAGTCCCATTTACCAATATTTGGCCCATATCCCTCTTAAACTTTTCCTAATCATATATCCATCCATTTTAAATGTTGTAATTGTACCAGCATCCTCCACTTTTGGCAACTCATTCCATCCACACACCACCCTCTGCATGAAAAAGTTGTCCCTTCGGTCCCTTTTAAATCTTTTCATTCTCACCAAAAACCTATGCCCTCGAGTTTTGGACTTCTCCATCTTGGGGAAAAGACTTGGTCTATTCAACCAATCCATGCCCCTCATGATTTTATAAACCTGTACAACATCACCTCTCGACCTCCAACATTCCAGTGAAAATAGCCCCAGCCTATTCAGCCTCTCACTATAGCTCAAACCCTCCAACCATGGCAACATCCTTGTAATTTTTTCTGAACTCTTTCAAGTTTCACAACATCCTTACTCTAACAGGGAGACCAGAATTGCATGCAATATCATCAAAGCCCATTGGCAAGACATATTTTATTTCCAAGACTTATGTAAACTCCTTGAAGGAGCTAATGAAATATACAGAAAATTTGGCATTTGGACTTTGACATTTTGTATATTGAATGGAGTAAAACTTGTTAAGATATTTGGCTGCTGTTAAGGTTTATGGAAGTTTTATGTACTATAATATGTGGTGTAAAGGCCAGCCTTCCAATTGTCGTTTTTGTCAATTTGACTGAAGTTGAATTGATATTCATAATTTATTTGCTCTGTGAGCATACATCATTCATGCATTATTCAAACTCTCATGCTTCCCGATCAGCCTTAAAACTTGTCTTCCCCCATTATCTGGTTATCACCCACAGTTGTGAAGACCCCTTTACCTGTATCTACAGGTTCTGGCCTAGATATCAATAGCACACCACAACTTTGGATACAGTTTCACTTAATGTGATATGCCATTATTACACCACCAAGCAATAATACATACTCTCAAAGACACTGGTTGCTTAGAAGTCCCACAAACTGGCATCTGTCTCAGGTACTCAATGTGTCAATGGATCTTCTGGTGCAATTTTGGATCTATGGACCAAACTGCTGTACCTGGCTGCAGTCTTTGTTTATACTTCTCCTACTTCTGTGACTTTGCCATATAAGCTAATACCTCGTTTTGATCCAGTTAATTGCTTTTCAACTGCATCATTGTCCTGATGAAGCCATCAGAAGACTTCTCTAAAATGTTTGGAAGTGGATTTTCATCTGGTAAAATGGGGTTTTTTCAGCTTAACATCTTGCTGGCATTTTCCTGCATTTACTGAGCACTGAAATAGGGGTAGTGTCCAAAAAAACAAGTGGCGGACCTTGTACCAGAGCTTTAATGGGCCAAAGAGTGTGAAAGTGTCATAGATGTTCACCAAAGATTGAAAGACCTGCAAGTTTCCTTCAAGTATTTTAATATACCTCTCCCATTATTCTCCTCAAATGATCTTTGGGCATTAATAATGTCTGACTGCTGGTCTGTGGAGCCAGAAGATCCTACTGCTGAATCTAGAGAATAGCTCCAGTTAAGTTCTTTGATCCACTTTTTAAGTTCATTAGAATGCCTGTATTAAGAGGGCACCTAGATTTTACAACTACCATGGGGCAGGAGAATTGTAAACCGTGTGTTCCTTCTTGTATAGGCTCAGCCCATCACAATATCTTTTGATAGACAGGGCTCAGCATTGCCTCTAAGCCTGTATCAAGATGTTTGATAGTAAACGTTACAGAAAAGAAAGAACAAAGAATTGCTTTAGAAAAAACTGAGTGAGTACACAAAAAGGACACAAGTTAAGTAAAGGGTAAAATTAAAGCTGTTGTTGCAAAATACAAGTAAAAATCAGAAGATGGAATGAACTTTTATAGATTAACAGAGATGGGAGGACTGAAATAATTTACAAATACATTACCAGTGCACAGGCAAGTGCAGTTTCACACTTTATCTGGATGGATAACCTCTGATACACTACTGATGGATTCTCTCCCTTAAGATCTATCTTGGTCTGTCCTGCAGTGTGATGAATTCAAAACTTGTGTCACTTTGAAGTCCCTAACAGTGTACAAATGACTCACCTTCCAGTGTTTCTTCTAGTCGCTGGAAGGCTTTCATTCCTCACTTTCCTCATTCAGGGACTTCCTCAACTGCAATGAACAAGATCAGAATCGTTCCATAATAGAGAAAACACTGATAAGGATTTTACTTCCATGGTACTTTGGTTTGGAACATCACCACGCTGAATATTAACGCCACCTCGTTGCTAGCTTTTCATAAAAATCCTGTGACATTTAGATCTATAGATACCATATATTGCCTATTTGGCTTATGTTCTATATCCCCTTATTGTCCTTGGCTGATTTGTTCAGTTTTTGCACTTGTCCAATGCTTATGTGTCTGATATGATCATTTCCATGATAGTTTGGTAGTTCTCTGTAATATGACCTGGAAGATCATTTCAGCTATGTTTCTAAAATATCCAATTCACTTGTAGTATTCAGGTCCTTTCCTTGTAGTTATATATTTCTTTAAAAGTTTTTATTTATTGTAAGGCAGCAATCTTGTTTTAATTGTAAATAATTATTCTTTTTTTTTGTTTTAGGATGAGAAAAATCAAGTGCTGATCACAAATGTTTGGCTGCATATGGTAAGATTTTTGTTTCAACCCATTTCCACTTTATTGCCCCTATTTAATTATGATAGCAAATATTAACATTTCTCAATATAAGATTGTTTGTTTAAAAAACATGAAATCACATGCAGCTAAAATATCATTGCTTCATTTTCAAATGACACTGTGATGAAGAGGTTTGGCTCGTCCTAAAACTTATAAGAAGAGAAAATAGATAGAATACGTACTCCAAGATGATGAGCACTCAGTGCTCCGAGAACTACAGTATAGTACTGAAGTCAGACTCAACCTTGGATACTGCATCCAGTGCTGAACATCAAGAGACACCATTCACGGGCTAAGGAGAGAAGAACTGGAATATTCATTTTGTGTGATGAGCTCTGACTAATTTTAGCTTTTTGGAAGGAGCCACCTCAGAGATGTTCTTAGAGAAACATATTAGGTAGCATTGTTAAACTGGGATTATTACTTTGTAAAATGGCAAATGAAGAATTAGGGGACGCACCTTCAAACCAAAGGTAGGTAAGGATAGATATCAGGAAGTGCTGCTCCCCTGGGAAGTCTCTGTGTAGAATAAACTGAGGGAGTGTGTTGGAGTCAAATACTTGGATGTTACCAGGTGGGGAAAAGGAATTGGGTGTCAGGGGAATCTCTCTCTGGATGGATAGGGACCAATAAGGCCAAAAAACCTTATTCATTATTATCATGAAAATTTGGGAGCCAGAGTCATATTCCTTCCTTTTATATGTAGCACACTAGTAACTAGTTCCTTGAGAATGTGGCCTAGTTGTAGTTTAGACTGATTTCTCATGGGCAGCTTGCCTGAAGATTGTGCAGTTCTCAAAATCTTGTATCTAATTATATTGAGACAGCTCTGATACGTTTAAATGTATTTTTTGCAGATCAGCAATAATAGACCTCGCCACTCCCCTCATCAAACATTTTTAATATGCTACTTGCAGTGTTGGAGTTAGAATTTTGTGAAGAAATTGGAATATTGTACCACTCATTGGTTCGTAGCGGCCACATAAATCACACCTTTCTTTTAGCCAGCAACCAGCACCCTGTAGGTCCCAATGATGTATAATTGGTGTTCAAGTTTATCAAATTTAAAATGGTCTGAAGATGCACCACGAGTACAATTGTATAGATTCACAACAAGGAATAATGTTTTTATGAAATTAATAGGGCTGTGCAATTGTAAAATAATGATTAAATTTAATTTTTTTTGTACTGTCAGTCCTTCTACTTCAATCAATTGTAGAAAAACATATTTTTGCATTTTAGTTATCAGTGTATGTCAAGCATTTCAAGATTAGGTGCAGCATGACAACTATCTGAAATTGATTGACATAAAAACCCATCTGGTTCTCTAATGTCCCTGAGGGAGGAAAAGCAGCCATCCCTATATAGTCTGGGCTGCATGCTACTGCACACTCACTGTCATATGTAATTGTATCTGCCCTTTGTGAAAAGGTTTAGTAAGTCATTCAGTTCAAGAGCAGTTGTTGATGGTCAACATGGCGATGCTTACAGTCCATAAAATCCTGATCTTACAATCCAGGTTTTTTTCAATATATAATTTCAGTTCTATCACCCTGTAAACATTTGCTGTAAATTGTGTGTCTTACGATCTTGTACTCCACCACCACCTGATGAAGGAGTAGCGCCCCAAAAGCTAATGCTACCAAATAAATCTGTTAGACTATAACCTGGTATTGTGTGATTTTTAACTAAGTCCATAAAAGGATAAAGACAAAGCAATTAAGAAACAGAAGTTTCCAAAATTTTAGGACAGAAATGTTTGGAAAATCAGATTCAGCTATATTTGCATCCCCAAATCGATTCTAAGCATGACCAGCTAGAAATTAAGATTTCGATTATATGGTACATATTCCCTTGTTCACTTGACAAAGAATTTGGATCCTCCACACTGCTCCAGCAGTTGTAAATTCCTGGAATTGCTGCAGATCACTTCATGAAAAAAAATTAACTTGAAATCACACCCTGACTGATTTTTGAAGGTGATGTGGAACAGTATCCACTCTGCTAGTCCTTAGCCCACCTGTGACTTATCGGAAATGCAAATGTGGCTAATTGCATCTTTAATTAGTGTGAGAAACGAAGCTCACTGTTCAATAATTTCAGTCAGAGTCAAACTCTGAAGCTGTCTTTATTCATATAGTTTTGCAAGCCCGGGTGACCATAAAGGAGGCACACCGGATCAGGAGGTGACATTACAATTTACACAGTTCAGTTGAGTCTCTTGGTACTCCCCTCTTACTTCTGCTAATCTAATCGGCGTGCAACCCCCACTCCCCCTTGATAGCTGGGTCTTATTACTTTTGCTGATGCAACACTGGGTCTTATTTGATTATCTTGTTCATACTAACTCCCTATATGTGTGAAAATTGCAACGGTCACGTCAATACATCTGTTTCTACCAGTCAACCATCTCCCTTTTGAGTTAGTTATTTCTTGGAATATACCCTCATGATTCTGCCTTATGATTTTTGCAGAAACAACAACCTTCGCAAGGGCCTCTCACAATCCCTCCTCTTTTTTTAAATAATTGTTGTTTTCTGCATTTCTCTGATATGTAGCCCCCAAATTTGCAAGCATCATCCCTGAGACTTCATTCAACTTGGCCTCAAGGTCACCCATCCCCTCATTGTTCCTTTGCCTGATTTACCTTTTAGGGGCATCTGTTTTGCCAAGGCTGTCTTAATCAGCTGTTGGGTTAGTCCCCGTACACAAGGTATGATACAACAGCTAATTGCTACCAGTACCCCTGCTACCACTATCAGGGAGGTCAGGATGGAGACTACCACTCCCTTCCATTTCCCAAACCATGATTCCAGCCATCCCGTGAGTGATGTGTCCACCCCTGAATTCTCAGCCAGGTCTTCTGCCAAGGTGGTCAATCCTCGTAAGGCACTAGTGATTGACCCGTCAGGTGCTGTATTATTTGGAATAAAAGTACAACAGCTCCCTCCTAACATCAGGCATACACCCCTTTTTCAGCTAAGATCATATCTAAGGCCGTTCTACTGGTT
Source organism: Chiloscyllium plagiosum (assembly GCF_004010195.1). Taxonomy (NCBI): domain Eukaryota; kingdom Metazoa; phylum Chordata; class Chondrichthyes; order Orectolobiformes; family Hemiscylliidae; genus Chiloscyllium; species Chiloscyllium plagiosum. Next base: position 104,466,879 of record NC_057711.1, on the reverse strand, counting down.
GCATCAAGCTGTTCTGTTATGCCTTTGACTGCATCCCTAGTATAATTGATGAATCTTTGCTGATTATAGAAAATAAAGTTTATCCAGTCCACATTCTTGTTGATCGTTACCCACCAGAATAGAGCCGATTCAAAACCTGCTGCAATCTGGTTGCGAGCCTTGTACCCATCCGGTACCCCTCTAGGAACTCCTATAGCGTCTAGATAAATCCTATCATCAAAAGAGGTGTTTAATAATGGTTTTACTCCTCCCTCTTTTTGTTGCTATCTTCTCCTTTTCAAATGCCAAGATTGTCGATTGTACAATTGCACATATCCCCCTCCAATCTGGAGGTAGGGTGGGTCTCAATATTTTGCCTCCACAGTACCACCACTCGGGGAACCTTCAGTGCTGAGTAGCTCCCTCCCTTGTCCATTCCGGTGACATTCTCAATTTTTGTAAATAATTTCAGATCCCCCAAGTCTCTGGACCGGGTTGTACCTTGTTTACATACACTCGATGTGTGATTTCCAACTGCGGCTGAAAACGTAGCGGGGGGCTTTAAAGTCTTTCTTCTCTAAGGGAGGGAACATTAGCGATAGGGAGGTACAGTTCCTATCATTCCATGCAGTCTTATCCTGATACAGGGCTATCATACATTTCATGCCCTTCCTGTCTCGCTTCCACCCGAGCAGAAAGGGATCACCTGGGCCATTGGCCTACTGGAGGCACATGCATAGCAATTGCTCTTATTCAGACTTTTTACAGTATACTTTACCCATTCAACCCAGGCATTTGCATCCCCGTACCCAGTTTCTATTTCAATGGTCTGCTTCAAGTCCTTCACATCTGTAATTTTTACCACCTTAGGGTCATTGGGAGGGGTGAAAGGTTGTATCTTATCTTATTATCCAGTAGTTCTGCCCGGTTTTCCTTTCCTACGCTAATTCGGAAACAACAGCCTGAGAAATCATTCCCGTTTGTTTTCATTTCTATTCCAAATGTTTCATTTAATTGTACCTGATAGGTGCTCCCCCCTAGAATCGCTTCGTGCCGTGTGGTTTTCTTTATCATTAAGTGTATTGGGTTACACTTTTTATCGAGACAATCGAGAGCTGGTCGGAAGGGGGCCCGATGTACTGTGACGAGACCATTATACCAAGTACCATCCACAAGGCCATCCCCGTTAGACTTAAGATATATCTCTGAGCTGTGGTACTGTCTCTGATTATCTACATCCCACATTTTATGAAGCTGCATGCATCAGCATCTATTACTTGCAGATTATCAGACTCAGGGACCGTTAATAACAAGTTAGTGTTTGTCAAATCCCAATATTAAGCGAGCTAATATCATAACCCTAATCATTCTACAACAGTATTGAAGCACCGAGAGACTTTACATGCAATCTATAAAACAAAAACCATCCAGCGCTCGCGTCTCCACGGTATAATCAGCCACTTAGTCTTTTTAGCCTGAGTTTCAGTGGTTCTTGCATTGATTCGGCCGTCCAGACTTCTTTCTCAACTGGGGATTCCACTGGTCCCTTAATCATGGTGTAGTGAGTCCAGTCTTTCGCTGCCATTCTTATCACCGTTTCGGTAGTTGAAAAGAGCCTGGTACGGTCCCTCCCAATCCGGTTGCAATTTAGTTTCTGTCCAAGACTTAATTAGGACCCAATCTCCCGGCCAGATGGGATGAACAGTGATTTCAAGGGCGGAGTCTGTGCCAATAAACCCTGTTTCCTGAGGAAAGACAAAGAGGAGGACAAGCCCAGTATATACTTTTTAAGAACAAATTTTTAGTTTCTGGGATTGGCAGTTCCCCTTTTGTTCCCAATTAGGGAGGCCAAACAATATCTCATAAGGGAGCAGCCCCAAATCTTTCCTTGGGGCTGTCCGCACTCGCAAGAAGGCTATAGGTAAACGCTTAGTCCAGGGGAGTCTGGATTCTATTATTAATTTAGATAACTACTTCTTGAGTGTTTGGTTCATTCTCTCAAACTTTCCTGATGAGGGTGGGTGCCAAGAGGTGTGGAACTCCCAGGAGATTCCTAACCCCTTCATCGTTCCCTGGAGTACCTTGGAAGTAAAGTGAGTTCCCTAATCCGAATCTATACACTCCACTATCCCGTACCTGGGAACTGTGTTCAAGTGTTATCTTGGACACCCCACTTGCGGTGGCAGTGGCCAGAGGATATGCCTCCACCAATCCAGATAAATGATCAACTATTACCAACATATATCTGTCTTCCCACTTGGGGTAATTCGCTATAATCTACCTGGATGTTCTGGAATGGTTTTAGCCCAGGTTCTCTCCCTCCTGGGACTTGTTTCCTTAGCATCTTCTTGTTTACCTTCCTGCATGTTATACATCCCTCACATATCTGTTTGGCTATTGTATACATCCCTTTGCATCCATATTTCCTTAGGACTAAATCACACATTGCTTGTACTCCCCAGTGACTCCCCTGATGTACGACAGCCATAATCGCTCGCATCATCATTTTATTCAACACCTCCCTCCCATCCGCTGTCTTTGCGGCCCCTAAGTCTTTTAGTTCCTCCTCCTCCTTTGCAGTAAACAATGGGGTACCCTGAGGATCCAGAATTACAGGTATTAGGGAATATATTGCGGCTCCTTGTGGATTCAACGCCGCTTCTTTAGCTACCTTATCGTCCAGTCTATTTCCTCTTACTTCCGGATCATTCCCCTTTTGAGGTCCATTTATATGAACTATCTCTATTTCTCTCGGGAGTAACAGGGATTCTAGTACACGTTCTATCAATTCCTCATGTGCTAGTTCTTTTCCTCGACTATGTATCAGTCCTCTTTCTTGCCAAATTTTTCCGAAGGTGTGCGCCACTCCAAATGCATATTTGGTGTCTGTGTACACTGTTCCTTCCTTGTCTTCTAAGGTGCTGAGAGCTCTTTCAAGGGCATAGAGTTCACAAGTTTGGGCTGACCAGCCATTAGGCAGTCTTTCAGCCTGATAACGCTTCCCTCTATCCCGTCTACTACAGCATATCCATTGTGCCTTTTCCCCTCAGTCATCCGGGAGGACCCGTCGATAAACAACCGAGCTTCCGCATGCAACGGGATGTCCCTTAAGTCCATCCGCACTTTCAGCTGATATTCAGTAATATCAAGGCAGTCATGTTCTGGATTACTAGGGACCTCCCCCTCTCCATGCCATAAGAATGCAGTTGAATTTAAGCAACTGTCTGTGACTAACACAAGGTCATCCTTCTCTCTTAAAATTGCCTCACATTTCAAGATCCCAGAGTCTGTAAGCCATCGTCGTGCTTTCTGATTTGATTATTAAGGCTCCCCCAAAAGTAAGTTTCCAACTTTCTTCTACCAATAAGGCTGTTGCTGCCACTGCCTGCACACACTCTGGCCAGTAATGTAGCTTTCCATTCTTTAATTAACAATGAATTAACGCTGTCATGTTTTAAATTAGCTATGAATCAATATGACAGATCACTGAGAATGTGTGGAGGAATCCTGCCAATTAATATTGATTCAGGCTAATACAATTGATTTATTATAAATATTAATTATATATTATATAAATAAAATCATTATCTGTAATTCAGGGTGGAAACGCAACAAGTGACTAAAACATTTTAAAAACTGTACTCTTCTGCTTTATCCTTCTTATTGCATCATTCTCTTCCCTTCTGTAGTTGACCTCCTTGCCTTTATTTTCATCTTAACCTCATTTAACCAATTTGTCAATTTATGCTTGTCTAACTTTAAAGCCTATTCCTAACGATACATTTTGGGATCTTACTTGTAAATATATTTATGTATTATAAATTCATTTTTTCAGTATTTAATATTGAAGATGCAAAATGCATACAGTTCCCAACTTGGAAATTCACTATAATTACCCAGTTTTAGTCCTTTAAATCCAAAATTAGTTTTCTTAAGTAGTCCTGACCAGTCGATGCTCAAATACAATGCTATAGGTCGTGAAATAACCGGAGCTGCCTTAAAAGGAATTGTCTATTCAAGTTTTTTAAAAAAATTCTAATGCATGAATAATGGCCGAATCCAAGGTCACAGATATTAACCATAGGATTTTTTTTATTTAACTGAAACTTCAACTGTCATTGAGGGAGGGGACTTTCCGAATAAAGCTATGGCTGGCACATCATAATCACCAATGAAACACATCAGTCTTAAAATTAAGTGAAACAAATGAGTCTAAAACACAAAAGGTTATGGTGTTATTTTCCTCCATATTAAACTGATTTGAAATCGAATAAGGTTGCCTTTTATGTAAGGATAAAAGAGATTAGTTGGAAACTGATAGTAAGGCAGTCATGACCTGTAAAAAGTACAGGAGTTAACATTTTATTTCATAATCACAGTAAAATCCTTAACCTTCAAAGAAATCATGTTAAATTTCCATAATAGAAATCAGATTCAAAACAGTCCCAGATCTCCAGCTCCAGGGAGCAAAGCACAAACATTCTATCACCTCCCAAACAAATGTCATTCAAACCGAATCACAAAGGGTTAAACTTTCTATTAGCTGTACGGCTCTTTTCTCTCACTCACTCACTCACTCACTCACTCACTCACTCACTCACTCACACACACACAATCTCACAAACACTTCCTGAGCTTCTCGTTCCTCCCCTCTATCTTTTGAATATTTTTCTGGATGTCTGGCCATAAGTTAGTTACGAAGTGTACCCTCAGTAGCCCTTCAGCTAATAGCCCTTCTGACACGAATCATAATCTGATTCCTCCTGACTGAAAGGCTGATGTCCGTTGACATATAAATTCAAATATTTACAAACCCGGTCTTTGTCCGACATGCACTTTGGCCAGAAGATGATGGGACAAAGAATGGATTCCTTAGTCCATACAAAGCAATAATATTTAACATCTTTTTTCCTATCTTTTTTCCCTTGTACAAGTATTATTTTTCCAATTCCACAACATCCTGCCCAACGGTCTTTCTGGAGGTATGTTGCCAGGGACCCCGCCTCCATTTCCATTTCCTTTTTTTCCCCAGAGGCTTTTTCTTTACCCTCGGCACAGCCCATATTGAGTTCCTTCATTAATCCCTTATTAACTACTAGAACTCAATCCCAGCCACCAAGCCAGTACTTAAAAGCCAATTTTCTTTCCTTGGCCTGTACACAGAGTTGCCTGGCTCAACGTCTCCCTGTGCCTACCAATCAAGTATTACCACTTAACTCCTTCCTGGTTCAGAATGGCTTCCTGGGGATTCTGGTCAGTCTACCAGGAGGGGCACCCACTGTCGAGAAACACAGGGCCATTCTAAAAGGGAACGGGACGCGTCTTCTCAGCTGTCGATGGTGCCTACTCCGCCGGTGATGACAGGATCCCGGACGAGCCCCCAATTGCAAGAAACTAAGCTCACTGTTCATCAGTTTCAGTCAGAGTCAAATTCTGAAGCTGTCTTTATTCATACAGTCTTGCAAGCCCAGGTGACCATAAAGGAGGCACATCGGATCAGGAGGTGACATTACAATTTATACAGTTCAGTTGAGTCTCTTGGTTCTCCCCTCTTACTTCTGCTAATCTAATCAGCTTACCACATCTGTCTGTGGCATGCAACCCCCCTCCTTGATAGCTGTGTCTTACAACTTCTGCTGACGCAACACTGGGTCTTATTTGGTTATCTTGTTCATACTAACTCCCTATGTGCGTGACAATTGCAATGGTCATGTCAATATATCTGTTTCTACCAATCGACCACCTCCCTTTTCAGTTAGTTATTTATTGAAATATACCCTCATGATTCCGCCTTATGATTTTTGCAGAAACAACAACCTTCGCAAGGTCCTCTCACAATTAGTAAAGAAATGAGTAATGGGTGCATTTAGTGGTTATAGTGTTCGTAATTAGACAACATACATAGCTGTCCAACAATCCTTTGTGCACTTATTAATAAAATAGTAAGATTAAAAAAAGGTAAGGAGCAAATTACTGCAGATGTTGGAACCTGTAATGAAAGCAAAAAACTGCTGGAAATCACAGTGGGTCAGGCAGCATCCATAGAGAGAGAGCAGGCCTGTCTTTCCCCAGCACCTCTTTAATCCCTATCGCTCAAATATTGCATAACTGTGCCCTCTCCACACTTCACTCTGATGAAGAGTCCATCTAGACTTGAAACTTTAGCTTGCTCCTTCTCTATGAATGCTGCCTGACCTGCTGTGATTTCCAGCAGTTTTTGTTTTCAACACAAAAAATAAAGTGTGTAAGTCTTTTTGACTGTTGAGTAGTTTCCCTTCAACAATAGTTTATATTATGTAGTGCCCTTAATGTAATAGCAGAACCCATGATACTTGACAGCAGTATTACAAGGCAAGTTATGGCACCAAGTCTCAAGATATTAGTTCTATTTAAGGTATTCTTGAAGGATGAAAGCAAAGTAAAAAATCTGGAAGGTATAGGAAATGAATAGGAGTTCAATATCTATAGGCAACTGATAGTGTGGTGGAGTGATTAATATCAAAGGTACATAAGAATCAGAATTAAAAATGTGCATATTTATTTCAGAGGGTTGTGAGATTGAAGGATATTACAAAGATGACCAATTGTTTGGTTACTTGTGGTGTAACTTTGGTAATTGAATATTCACTTCCAAGGTGAATATACTGAAGGCGTGAGTTTGTGGAAAGCATTTTCTGTTACAGTTAATGCATGTAGCTAAAATGATGCTGCATTTGACCAGTTAGCAATGTTATTGGACAGTATTGATTTAGCTATTGCAGAGCTCTTGTCAACAAAGTAACTTGACATCTTACAGCATAAATGGAGGCCATTTGGCCCATTGTGTATTGGTTCTTCAAGAGAGCTATCAAATTTGTCCCATCCCCCGATTCTTTCATCATGGTTCAGCTTTCTTTCTTAAGAAAAAAGTAAATGTAGACTTAATATCCTTTTGAAATAAAAAAAAAATTGACTATGGAGAAAAAAAGTCCCTTTTATCTGTTCACCATTTGTTTTAAAAATTATTTTGAATCAGTGCTGTCTGATTTTCTTTCTGCTAGTTGGACTCGTTTTTCTCTAGAAGCTTAATAATTTTGAACAACTCTATAAAATCTCCCCTAATTTTTCTGTTCTGTGGAAATAACTACAGCCTCTCCAATCTCCTAACCTGACTAAATTGCTTCATCCCTGGTCTTATTCTCGATCTCTATAGTGCACTCTTGGAGCTCAACCAGGCACTCATATTGTGGCTATTTGGTTAAAGCTGATTGATCAGGTGGCCTCACTTTAATGCACTTACCTTTTCAGCAAACAATGTTTATACAGCTGCAGAGGAGAGTGAAAGCCTTGTTTGATTTCCTTCTCTATTATCTGTTTGTTTTCATTTTTGGTTTAAAAAAACCTACCTGTTTGTTAATTTGCATACACACAAGGCATGAGGTAGAGAGCAGCATCTGGCATTGATGTTATGAACATCTTTGTTTGACACTTTAAAGAGATTGTAGATTGAACCATTGTTTTTCAAAGCATCTTCACAAAGTATTTGCTTATTATCTTAGTTTTAGGATTATTTTGACAATGGCTCATTGGTTTATTACATTGTAGATACGAAAGTGAAGTAGCATTAGTATAATTGTGGAAGAATTCTTGATCATTGTTTCGAATTCAGATGTAATTAGCACATTACTCTTTCCAAATAAAGATTTATTTGGTATAATTAAAGATTGAATAAATTGTCATCTTAGGAGTCATCTTAGGAAATGTTTTTAACTGGTTAAAATTTTCGTTCAACTGATAACTTGTGTAGAATGGCTATTTTCACCATAATGGCTCAGTGAAACTACTGTGTATACGCGAGTAATAGTCTATCTCATTTAAAAGTCGACCCACTATTTTGGCCAATTAACCTGGAATTTTCCATATATCTCATGTAAAAGTCGACCCTAGTTCTTCACAGATAACAGATCAACGTTTGAGTCAATGTGTTGGCCATCACGTTGCGCTCCATCTTTCTAGTCTGCCGGTTGTTCCATTCCGCTCCTGGTCATCCAGTCCACTGGCTGTTGTGTTCCATTCTGGGTTTTCAGAATTACCATAATTCATTTTATTTTCTTCATTCGTTTAGAGATCATTTGGGCTTCTGCTAATGATAAAGTATGAATATTGATGGGCATGAATTTCAGCCCCTCAAAAATAGTATCAATGTAATAGTCGACCCCATAAATTTGACCATTATTCAAGTATATAAATGTCATGTACACCCTACCAATAATCTAATGGATTTCAGAGACAGGTACTTTTGGAGTAACCTTTGACCAAAGCATCTTTTTAAGGTTTTGTGACAATAAGGTACATTGTGCACATTGCATGCTTTATCAATGTGTGAGAATCCTGATAAAAAAGCTTTTAGTAAAAGGAATGTTCAATAAAAGAAAAAATATTCATGGTTTCTAAGGATGGTAAACATGACCACACTCCTGTAACCTCATGATTTTAATGAAAAATAAAATCTTAGCAAGGATGGCACATGTTATACCAGGCATTTTAAAAAAAGTCTAAAACATTATCAATTCAACTAAGGATCTCCAAAATGAAATATCACCTATAATCTATATGAAAAGGCAGATATATTGTTATCAGGATGAACTTGACAGGAGAAAAGGTTAATATAACACAAAGAACTTTGGATGCTGGAAATTTGAAGCAAAGACAGAAATTGTTGGAGAAACTTGGCAGGTCTGGCAGCATCTGTGGAGAGAGAAACCGAGTTAATGTTTTAAGTTCAGTGACCTCTTCATCAGAACTGATAGCAGTGAGGAGAGCATGATATTTGTGTTGGGGGTGGAATGGGATATAGGTAGAGGGAAATTAGCAGATAGATGGATACGGAGCCCAGCAAGAGAGAGAGAGAGATATGAAAGGGGTAGGTAAACAAGGGGATCATTGATACTAAGCTAGGACAGAAGAGATAGTAAGAGAATGGTTTGGCTGTGCTGAAAGCATAACAGGACCAGGGTGTGGGGGTGGTGGCTAAAAAGAAGGAAAGGACAAAATTATGCTGTAAAGTTATTAAACTTGATATTGAGTCCTTAAGGCTGTAAGGTCCCCCAACTGAAAATGAGATGCATTTCTTTGAGCTTGAGCTGAGGCTCACTGGAGCACTGCAGTAGGCTTGTGACAGAAATGCTGGCATTTCAATTTCTGTTTTGAACCTTCTCAATATTTGATATTCCACTGCCCACTGGGGGAGAGAACACCAAAAATGCACCACTCTCTAAGCGAAGAGACTCTTTCTCGTCTCGGTTTTTAATGACCTACTTCCTGTTCCTGAGATTACATCCCTTTTTTTAGAACCACCAATCAGAGAAAACATCCTGTTTACATTCACCCAATTATGCCTTGTAAGAACTTGTCAAGTTTCAATGAGACCACCTCTCCAAAACTAGGCAGTTCCAAAGACCTAAAGTTCCAGTTCCAAAGTGTGTATTTCAACCCATCAAAATAATCACTAAAAATGGGCCCTCTACCTTTTGCTGCAAAATGTGTTGTCTCACCTTCAACTTTTACATGAATATAGATATCTCTAATCAACCTGCTCAAAGATGTATTGACACATCACTGGAACAGGTGGGACATGAACCTAGTCTTTTGGTCCTGAGGTAGGGTTAAGTCCACCATGCTTCTACTCCTTGAACATCAGGTGTCCCCACCCCACGGGCAGAGTCACTATAGTAGGTGTCCTGCACAGTCAGTAGTTAAAGTCATATAGAACTTTAAAATTGCATCAACATCAGATGCTGCTGCCTAATTTAGATGGATGTCGCACCCTTTCAAACAAACTGATGGATTGAAATTACCACAAATTGGAAAAATTAGAAATTTTACCTGTCTTTTCAGAAGTAGTAGAGTTAAAATTTCCCCTCTCTTGCTATGTATGACAGTGTCCAGCATTTTGGACCTGACTCAGTGATGGTAGAACCTCAGTACCTCCCAGTAATGGTTGATTTTCATCCTCATCCATGTATTGGAGTGAGATCAAGAACACATTCCCTAATAAGTGTTATCAAAGCTTCCTGTCACTGTGTAGTGTTCACACAGGAAGTAGAGAAAAAAAGAAATAGTAGGGAAGAGAAACACCCATCTCACACTTTCTTCACAACTATTAAATCTTGCTGAAGTATATTCACTAAGTAAGTATAGGACAAAGTTGAAAGTTATATGGTGAGATGAGTTCTAAAAGTGGAGGTTTAATTGGCATAAGGAGATATAAACATACAGACATGCGAATCAAGAACAGGAATCAGCCACTTGGCTCCTTAAGCCTGCTCCACCATTTTAGTATGATGGCCGATCTGATTGTAACCTCAAATCCACATTTTCGTCTACCCTAATACTTTTTTGCTCCTTCTCATGTAAAAATAATCTAAAATAACATTCATGTGCAAAATGTATTTGCGTTCAAATGCAGTGTATGTATATATATATATAGTTATCTTTTTCTTGCCTTGAAAAGCACTGGAAAGACTGCTACCTAAAGTGGAATGTTACTGAATATGGAGGTATACGCACCTTGCACTTTCCTTCAGATTATGTGTGGGTCCCAGACATTCTTCTCTATAACAGGTGAGGTGAATTTATTTCTATTCATTCTAACAATGACCTCTCTCTCATATTTAACTGAACATTTTTTTTAAAAAAAGGAAAGGCCACAGTCAAACTTTTTTCTGGAAAGGTACTGGAACATTTTTCATGCTGTCTTCCACATAGTTTATCAGATATTAATAATGTTTGTCTCACAACATTCAATTACAGGATTCACTGTAAACTTCTATGTCAGGCTTCACCTCTGGAGAAAATCCATTATAAGAACGTTGAATATTTGAATGAAGCAAGTTTTGAGAAGATTTTTGTAGATAGTACTGTTGTGGATTTTCCAATTTAATAAAGTGTGCTATATCCATAATTTAATATTTTGTGTCAGCCTAACATTTTTTTATGTTATCTTTTATATTGTGAGTAGTGGGTTATATAATGAGAAGGAATGATGTGGTTGTTGGCAGTTGTAGCCTGTCCACAATATAGTATTCTGAATTGGGATCTGGTGCTTTGTGCTGGGTCATCATTGGATTGAGGTAAATAAAGGCGAGGAATTTTTCAACATCTGTTTAAATTTCTAGTGTTCATTAAATCTATATTTCAAGGCTGCTTCTTGCTCCATGTCACTGCAACCTACAGACTGGTGCCTGAATGAGAAGAATACTTTCTTTGTTGGCAACACCTTTCCTGGCCCCACCTCATTCTGGATGTGAGCTGCTTATTTTGTGTCTTTATGATAACTGTCCTATTCCTTTAAGTGGGCTTTTTTTTAAAAAAAAGCTGGACGCTGCCTGGTGACTAAGTCCTGATCTCGTTGTGCTGAACTTTGGCATCCATAAGACATGGGAGCAGAAATTAGGCCATTCTGCCCATCAAGTCTGCTCGGCCATTTGATCATGGCTGAGAGATTTTTCAACACCATCTTCCCTCTTTTCCCCGTAACCTTTGATCTCCTTGGCAATCAAGAACTTATCTATTTCTGTATATGACCTCTCCTCCATAACCTTCTGTGGCAATGAATTCCACAGATTCACCACTCTCTGGTGAATCTCTTATGCCTGAAATGTGATAAATGGAGCTAGCCCATTTAACAACTCAGAAACTCTTTTCAAGAGGACTCGAGTGCAACAAATTAGTCTTCCAGCCTGTCATGATATTCATGCTTCCCTCTTCACCCCACATTAAAGCTAATTGCAATGTTCGAAGCAGCTCTAGCAATCTGATGCTGACATTATTTTATTTTTTGCCTTGCCCTTGGTGAGCAAGTCCTCGAGTGGAACTCAGACCAAGTGTGACACCACCCACTGCACCATAAGACCTCCCCTAAGCTTTTCTACTTTATACAGTTTTTTGATTTTATATTATTATTTATAATAATGTTTAAGACATAAATTCCCCTTTACAGATGTATATTAATTATGTCAACTTTGCTCAACAAGGTTGACCAATGGGAATTATATAGTAACTGTTTTTACTGCCACTTGCTTGGCCTCTTGTCGCTGGCTATATTCCTGATTTGTTCCGTTTTAGTTGAACTCCGTTTTCATGGGTGATTTTCAAATGTGCTGAAGTTATGATGGCCTAGAAGGCTCCAAAGTAGTTGTATACTGTCGTTTTATTATTCAGTTGGAGACCAATTTTCTTAATAGCACTTTTCAGTAACAATTTTGATTAAATTCAAATCTAATCCTTTTGAATTTGCAGTTTAAATGGTTCTAGGGGTGAATTTACACATTTAAGAAAATATCAAAGGCAATGACTGAAAAAAGAATATAAATGATAAAGGTGAGGCGTATAATTCTATCAGACAAATCTTACAGATAATAATGAATAGCCTTGAGTGATTAGACTGCGCACATCACACTGAGTTTAGAACAGTGCTGTCTACTTCCTAGAGAATATAACTGATTGGCCACTACTTGTGTTTACATTATTATTTTTGTGCCCTATCTGGACACCAAGTACACCATTGCACTAGTCCTGTTATCACAGGAATTGTAATATAAGTTAACAATACTTCCTACTGTTACCAAATGACCAATTAAGTTCTTTATCAATATCTGGTTTTAAACAAAAAGATTTCTTAGTAAACCCTTAATTGTATTTAGAACCAAGACAAATCTAATTCAATAAAGATGAAATAGTTGGTTAACATACATGGTCGGTAATATAGATGCTTACCTCGAAATATCACAAAAGCATAGTCTTTATCACACAAAAACACAGTCTTTAGGATAAGAAGGGAAAAAAAATTATTTGCAGAGATTGCTATTCTGGCAAAAAGAAAACTCTGGCCATTGGGTTACTCCAAGTGGTCTTCCCAAATGTCATTGTATATCATCAAGGTAAACTACACAATTAAGAACATTGGCTACCCGTATGGTTTTTCAGTCTCTGTAAAGTTGCTGGAGAATTTTTCAGCCTGAATGATATCCCTCCGTATTGTAAAAGACCATTTGGTGTGATAAAAGCTCATCTCTTTCTACCTCTGCGTACCAATGAATTTACAAGTATTTCATTATCATATCTTATTTTGGTAAGAGGTCTGGCACTGCCAAATTTATCAATATAACCTGCAAGAATTGAGTGGAATCTGCCTTTGTTACTGTATTGATTTTTCTGTAGTTGGAGAATTGGATTGAGCTGTCAGGCTTAGGAACAAACACAAATGGGAATTTCTAACAGCTGTGAGTGATCGATTTAGCCAGTTTTTCAGCTTGTATTTGATCTCTGCTTTCATCTGAGCCTTTTTCTCTGGAACTGAGTGATAAGGGTGCAGTTTTGTAAGATAGGATTCTCCTACATCCATGTCCTGTATGATTTAATTATGAACCCTGCTTTCTCCCTACAGATACCTTTTGAATTCAGTGAGTAACCTTGTGAAGTCTTTTTGTTCTTCTACTTCTAAACAGGCAAGTGTGATGCCTAAACTACCGAATGGCTTCAGTGTTAGCTACCTGAGTAGTAGGTGGCTTACTTTGAGAATCATCTGATCCTCATTCCCATGTCTGTTTCATCATCCACTGTCCTTACCAACTGGCACAAAGGTATTTGCTTATTTTTCTCCCAGTGATGATATCACATTAATAAATTGATATGGCAGCCAGTTATTGTTTCTGGAAAGTTGCAGTGTCAATTAGATAATCTATTTCACCAATTCCTTTAACTACCCAGAATGTACCACTGAAACATGCTTTCAGACCTTGTAAAGTCAGCAGCACTGACACCTCATCATTTTGTTAAAATGTTCAGGGGTTGATCATGCTTGTTAGCTCATTATTTCATGGTTATCCTATTCTAAGGTGTTCTTGACCTATGTTGCAAATTCTGATGAGCACTTTCATAATGCAGGTACACAGATTAACATGGATGATGCATTCTTCAATCAAAAAAAAATGTTCCTTTGATTAATTTCAGAGAATCCCTTATCTCATGGCCCTTAACTAGATGCATTGTGTGGCAAACAAAACAAATTTCAGTCCTTTGTCCCAATCATTCGGATTTTCATGACCATGTGTCCTGATCATCATTTTGAGGAGGTGATAGTACTTTTCTAAAGCTCCTTGTGACTGTGGATGGTATGCTGGAAGCTTTAACTGTGTTGCGTCCAAACTATTCAGTTTCCTGAAAAGTTTTAGACATAAAATTCCGACTGGAACTCTGCTGTAATTCATATTGTAGAAAGAACTAGGTAAAAGTCTTTCCAACTGCCTAGCAATGATTGTTCTTCAGGGAATGAGGATTGAGTAGTCATATTCATGACAGTAAGGAAATCATCATATCCTGCTGTTGTTTGTGCTAACAGTTACACAGTCCACCAGCATCCTATTAAATGGCTCCTCAAAAACTGATGTGGGAATTAAAGTTTGATTTGTGTTGCAGTTTTCAACAATCTGGCACTTCTGAGGCATGGTTTACAAAAGTTGTACTACCTCCTTGTACATGCCTTTACTGTTTTAAAAAAAATAACTTAAACTTCTTAAATAAATTTAAATTGACATAACGTGCTTGCTCTTCCAGATTTCAGCATGTCCTACTATGGCAGTTTCATGGGTTATCCTTAATATTTCATGATGTAATTGTGTGATATAACTAACTGGTGAATCACTATCCACGTGCACTCTTCATCTGCCGATCTGTCAACAGGTCTGCACTTTCTCATTGGAACCTGATTTTGCATATAGCAGGATTCCAGAACACACACTGCTTCAACTGAATTTTGAGCAGCGTGGGCTACTTAGCACTGAATTGACTAGCTGTATTTTGGCTAGAGAAGACCTGTTAACATTACTTTGGATTACTAAATCTCCAAAGCAAGTTTCAGAGAACTAAATATCTGTTTCAGGTGCAAACTCAACCTCCAATGATGGACTTTGTTCAGCTATTGCATGGATTACCATACATGAATGAAAAGTTTCTGGAATCTCTTCTGTGACTGCTCTGTCATCTTGACTTCACTTAGCCTTTGTGTAACTGTTAGAGGAACCTACAATGTTTACTCATGCCAAATCATTCCCATAGAACTAAGTCAGCTCTGTCTCCAGATAAACCATGGGCAAGGATGATAGTTATTATTTCAGATATTACATCACACTGTAGGTGTGTACATCCAGGCTTTTGGATTGTATGCTCCCTACTAATACCATTGATTAAAACTTAAGTGACTCCTGTATCTGTAAGTATGACTGTCGGTTTACATGGCTCATTTGAGAAATAAGGAGTTATTTTTCTGTTCAACAAGAATTCCTAGGAACTCTCAGGTGTGTTGATTACTATCCCTGCACCTAAAGCGGTGTTTATACTTGGTCTTACAGCTGCAGTCAGAGCTATAGCTCTATCTTTTGTACTCTCTGTCAAGTCTGCTTTCTATGAACTGGCTATGGATTTACCCTATAGTTTACAGCAATCTATACAAAGGCGATCCACATGGTAACTTAGGTCTTCAGTTATCATTTCCACCCTCACCACTGTCCTTTGTGCCTGATAGGGAGATCCCAGGCCTTCCCAGCTCTCCCTTCTCATGCATGGCTTACTTGCCTCTTGCCTTCTACCTTTCCATCTTTTATCCGCTACTCCGATTTATAGTGCTGACAGAAAACAAAAGTCAATTTGTGGGCCTGCTGTTAATCATCAGCCATGTCCACTGCTTGAATGCTGTTGTGAGCTTTTGGGTTTTTCTTATGTGCAATCCTGTTAGAGTGATAGTGAATTTTAATTTTTTTAATAGGTGAAGTATTTCACTGACAATCTCATATATGGTCTCTACCTTTTAATGTCTGCCTCCATTAGTGAAAATTGTTTTGCTTTACCCTCTCAAATTTTATATATGTTTGCTAGGCTGCTTTCAGATATTCTAAAATTTCTGCCCGTAAGACTCCAGGATCAACTTGTATTTAATCCCAAGAATAGCCTTTTTTTGTAGTCTCATAATGTGGAAAAGTCTCCTTAGGCATAAACTTCATAAGTTCTTCCCAACAGTTCCCATTTGTTTTGTGTGGGCAATGTCCAATTTTCACTTGCACACTTCACATGCTCAGTTCTCCAAAACATGAACATGAAAAGAAATGGACAATGCCTTATGGTTTCTTTCATCAAATGTTTGGAGGGCTTGTACAAAATTTAAACAGCTCCTCACTGCATCTTGAAGTAGGCTCAGACCTTTTGTTGTCAGAATGTTTCTCTTTCCAGAGTCGAAGGCCTCCTTTTATAGTTTCAGTTTTTAAGCTGGTATTCCCTTTCTCACTTGCATGAAATTTTTTTCTCTTTTCTCTCCTGCAGTGTTCTTTCTGTTTCATTTTCCTCCTTCTGAAATGCTTTTTCCTCACTTTTTAAAATTTTTAGACTTTTATAAGCTGCTTTTTCATTTATAAGCTACTTTATCTGCAGTTGAATTCTTATTAATTCAATTGATTCACCATCTGGCTTACATTGTATTCTTCTAACTTAAAATGTTGTGCTATTACTTTAATCTGTCTACCTTTCTAACCCTAATTTCTCAGTGATTCAATATTCTTTGCAAATCATTCAGGGATAAACTATCATCTTAGATCTCAGCAATGTCAAAGTCTTTTTGACATGAAAGCATGAGAAAACTGGTGTATTTCCTCTTACTCTTTTCCACTATTAATGCCCACTTCCAATTAAATGATATCATTATTGAATTTTCTGGATGAGCCCCTAGATTTATATTATTACCAAGGCTCAAGATGTGAAGCATTTCTGGTGTTCTATTTCTCTATAAGTCACAACCTAAAATAAAAATAATTTCTCTCTAGTTGCAAGATGACTAATTAAATGCCTTGTCTGTATCCGGTTTTAAACAAAAGGAGCTATTGATCAGGTTTCTTAATAAATAGAATTGTGTTTTAATATCAAAACGAAGACAATAATTGATGCAATAATTGATTAACACACACAGTCAGTAATATAGCCCAAAATGTAAACATACACATCCACTCTGTTCAGGAAACGGAGAAAAAGAATCTCCTCAGAGATTGGCTTTTTACAAAAAAATACTTCTGTCACTGGGTTATTCTTGAAAACAGAAGATAAAGCAGAATTTGTAGCTCTGATATTCTGGCATGTGTGGTTAAGTTATTAATTATGCACAGTGGTCCTTGAGATCTTACAGAGACAACTTGATCAGCACAAACCATTTTCTGATGTTCCTTCAAACATTTCTTCAAAAGAATAATAGATTTCAAGAGCTCAACATGAAAGTTTTATTTTCAGAAATGGAAGTGGCCAACTGGACAACTTGTTCTTAGCAGGCTTCCCTCCAACTCATGTGGTTCTGAGCAAGCCTTTTTCCAAATCACCTGGTTTGTAGCCAGCATTCCTCCAATTCAGCTTATTTCTAGCAAGCTTTCCTCCAACTGCACTGCATAAACAAGAAAATCTCCAGGCTAGTCACCGTTTGAAAATTAACTTGGGAGTTATATAGTAAAAGCACGCAGTTATTCCTGGTTATATAATTTCTCAGAAGCCCTGTTTAAGACAAAAATCTCCAATGTCCCAGTGAACTTCCAATTACATATTTTAAATAAACCTCTCCAGGAAAACTTGAAATGATTTCCTTTCTTCACATCCTTCAAAACACATGTCCTCCAAGCAGTGTCAAATATCAACTGTCAGGGATTCAAGATGGTGGTGTTCCGAATAGATCAGCCTTGCTGAGCTCTGCAACCCAATCCTATCTCCCTGACCTATCCTTTAACCTTCTCTTAACCTCATCAAGTGATTTTCTTTTATGGATCACTGCCGCAGAAAAGTCATGGAGAGATCCACAGGCCCTGACCTTCGAGAAGTTTCCATGCTTTCTGCTTGTCCCTGTAGCATTGAAATCATATCGGAACCGGGTGGGCGCACTGACCCCAACCAGATCTGCGCACTGCAACTCTGTGAACTCCGTCAACCTCGGCATCCCAACCAGGAAATTGCAGCAACCAGTCTTCAAAAAAAAGACTTGCTGGCTGCCCACCACTCCCTCCAGTAGGCTAACGACCTGGATATTTTCTCTCCTACATCCATTTTCCAAGTCATCAACTTGCTTAGTCAGGGCCTGAACCTGTTTCTCAAGGGCCTGGATCTGCCCTACCGAGGACTCGAGCTCTGTTGCTGACTCCGCGGACTTTTCTGCGGCAGTGATCCATAAAAGAAAATCACTTGATGAGGTTAAGAGAAGGTTAAAGGACCTCTGTATTCAATATTTGATGAGACACCCAGTGGTGCTTCATATTACTTGGGACACTGTGGTCGTTTCATTCCTTGGAGCAAGCCAGAAACTACTTGGACACTTTAAATTAATGTGAATGTATTTATGGACATGGACAATAGTGTTTTTTTTTTGGTCTTGCACTTGTACTTTCACTCTTTTCCCAAAGAAGCTGTTGTTGGTGGGTTTTTTTTGGTCTGAGCTGGAGTGGTATTGATATACTGTGGGGGGTGGGCAGAGTGCTCACTGTTTTTGTTATACCTTTTTGTTTACAATGTCCTTTGGTTGCTTCCATCGCTTGGGTTTGGGGTGCAGCTCGAGCTGGAAGGGTGATGGAGGTGCGATTGGGAAATATAAGTATCCTCTGTGGGCAGGGGGTAGAGTCCTCCTTTAAGTGCTTTTGTGTTTTGTAGCTATTTTTATTTTGGTTTTTTGTAAATAGTCTCTATGAGTAAGATGAATTCTTCCTCTCTGCAAGTCAAAGGTGATTGTAAAGGATCAGGATTCGCAGCATTCTTAAATGATTCACCTGGAATATCAGAGGGATTAAAAGGGAAAAAAAAGTGTTGTCGAGCCTTAGAAAGGAGAGGGTGGATGTTGCCCTTTTGCAGGAGATCTTAATGACAAGGAACACTTGAAGTTACAGCAGCATGGGTTTGATCGGAAATTTTTCTCACCTAGGAGCAGAGGAGTGGCAATGCTTGTGTTAAAGATGAGTATGGTTGGTTTGTTACTGTTAAGACCCTTATACATGGCGAGGAATATGGTATTTTGGATGTGTACTGTTCTCTGGCCCATACGGTTTAATTACTGACTGATACACTGTCTAAGCTGATGGCCTTGGCATCGTGGCATATTATTATAGGGGGGGACTTTAATTGCCTTATGGATCCTCTGGATAGAATGCCTAAACGCCCCCCCCCCCCCCCACCTCCCAAAAGCTACTTCGTAATCTAAACAGTCGGGTGATCTATGTGTGGAACTGGGGTTGGTAGACATTTGGAGACGTTTACACCCTATGGGCCGGGGTTTTACATTCTTTTCCAATCCTCATAAATGCCACACAAGGATTGATCATTTCCTAACTCCTGCGGCTTCTTTAGTTTTGCTGGTATCCTGTTCGATCGGGAATATTGCCATCTCTGATCATGCAGCAGTGTATTTAATGGTTAAGATTGAGGATGATGCAATGGGCTCACGGTACTGGTGAATGGATCCCTTTATCCTCAAGGACAGCAAGTTTGTAGGATACTTTTCTCGGGAATTTGAAGCTTTTTTGGCCACCAACTCAGGTGCAGTTAGTAATCTGTCCATTCTTTGGGAAACTGCTAAGGCCTGTGCAAAAGGGATAATTATCTCTCACTCTGCCAGCTAGAAGCGACAGAAGGGAGAGCAGCAGCATCTGCTTGAGGCACAACTGAAAGCAGCTGAGACGGCATATTATAGTAGACCATTGGCGACTAAGCTGCAGTGGATCACAGCTCCCCGATCCACCTTAAACTTCATGTTAATGCATACAGCAAGGAAGGAATTTGGATCTTGCTGGTGTGTCTGCTGAACAGGCGTATCTCCTTGGTGCTCCATTAACAGCCCAAGGGATACAGGAGGCAGTAAGACAACTTCAAAGTGGAAAGTCGCCCGGTCGTGATGGCTTGCCCAGTGAGTTTTATAAAGAACTTGTAAGCATACTGTCAGGGCTGATGTTAGACCTGTATAACTATTCATATAGTCGGGATTGCCTCCTGTTATCCTTGAGAAAGTCTAATATCTCCCTTATCCTCAAGAAAGGGAAGACCCCAGAAGACTGTGCTTCCTACAGGCCCTTTTCACTTTTAAACTCTGTTTTTAAAATTTTATTGAAGACTCTGACATTGAGTTTGGAAAGGGTATTGCCTTCTATTGTTTAGGAGGATCAGACAGGCTTTATAAAGGGTCTCTGATCTCCTAATAATGTCAGGAGACTGCTTAACGTGATTGAAGTGTGCCAGCAATGCTCGGTTCAAGG
Source organism: Chiloscyllium plagiosum (assembly GCF_004010195.1). NCBI lineage: Eukaryota > Metazoa > Chordata > Chondrichthyes > Orectolobiformes > Hemiscylliidae > Chiloscyllium > Chiloscyllium plagiosum. Next base: position 104,446,606 of record NC_057711.1, on the reverse strand, counting down.
GTTAGTGGTTTCCTTGGACACGGAAAAGGCATTTGACCGGGTGGAATGGCCGTATCTTTTTTTTTACCCTGGAGCGGTTTGGGTTGGGTGAAGTGGGTAAAGGTCCTTTAGAGTGATCCTCTGGTGGCGGTTCTCATGAATGGTATACGGTCTGATAATTTTAACGTTGATGGGGTAGTTGGCAAGGCTGTCCCCCCTCACCTTTGTTCTTCACATTGTGATTGACCCGCTGGCAGAGGCCTTTCGTGTCGACCCTAATATAGCTGCCCCAAAGGTAGGGTTGAAGGTGTATAAGATCACCTTATATGTGGATGATATTCTAATTTTTCTTTCAAACCTGGCAGTTTTGGTGCCCCAGTTGATAAAAATGTTAATTCATTTGGCCTTTTCTCAGGTTACAAGATCAATGTTTCAAGATCAGAGGCTACACCTACGGGGGGGGTTGGGGTGTCTTAGGGGAATACCGGATGTTGAAGGTGTGGTTCCCCTTTTAAGTGAGCACAAGGAGGCTTTCTTTATTTGGGGCTCCCTGTTACCCTTAGTTTTGATCGGTTATTCAAGGCTAATTTTGTTTATTTGTTTGACAAGACTAAACAATACCTTCAAAAATGGGGGTGCCCTTCCAATATCATGGCTAGGTCGAGTTGCTCTTATTAAAATGAATGTTCTTCCTCGCTTATTATACCTTCTGCAGATGCTTCCTTTGCTTTTTCCTAGACATATGTTTCAGAAATTAAGTAGTTGGTTTAGTTCTTTTATTTGATGCCATAAATGGCCTCCTATCAAGCTTACAGAATTGCAAATGCCTCTGGTTGGGAGGAGTGGTGTCAGAAGACATCAATTGAGAGCTCCCTTTTATCTTTTGTGAGTGACTGGGCCTGTGAGGAATCGGCATTGATGTGGTTTAGCATTTGAGGCCTCCCAGGCAAAGTGTCTTCTTGTTAACCTGTTGTTTCTGGACAAAATGAGTATAGTTGCGAAACATTGCCAAATCCAATAGCTATTAACTCTGTCAAAGTGTGGGGGACAATGGGACAGATGTAGGGTAATATCTCTAAAATATCTTTACATCCTCCCATAGTTGGTATGCCAGGTATCCAGCCAGGGTCAATGGATCCCGGGTTTAAGTCCTGGGTGGATAGGGGAGTCTTTTGTTTGGGTGACCTGTTTGAAGATGAAATGTTAATGTTGTTTGATCAAATAACTCATCAGTATTGATTATTGAGCAGGGACCTCTTCCACTTTTTTTCATCAGAGATTTTATCCAAAAAGAGACTACACTTCTGACTGAGTGTTATAGATCTAATATGGCAAAGACGGTGCTTCAGGCTAAGAGCACTCTTTCAGTGACTACTGGGGGGGAGGTTCCTCGGGTGACATTGAGCAATTATGGGAGGTCTGGGAGAGAGAGAGAGTGTTAGGGGTGGAGATCACTCTGGAAACTTTGGAGGCCCTTTGTGAGAGTGCGAAGAAGATTTCAATATGTAACAGGACACATGGTATGTAATTAAAGGTTCTTCATAGGGCTCATCTGGCCCCAGATCATCTTGTAAAATTTAAGTAGGCGCGTCTTCAATGTGCCCCAAATGTAAAATAAATATGGGTACCCTCACTCATTGTCTGTGGCCCTGCCACAGGCTCCGTACATAGTCTTGGGGACTGAAGGTCAAGGTGGACCTGGTTTCTCTTCTCCTAGGAATTTATCTCGCTTTAGATGTACATGAGAGAAAGCTTTTTAGCATCCTCCCTTTTTGTGCGAGGAAGAACGTTCTGATGTGCTGGGTGTTTGAGAACCCCCCCCCCCCCCTCAGGTCTGTCGGGGTGGCACAAGTTAATTATGGAACAAATTCCTTTGGACTTTCTCACAAATATGGTGCACAAGAAAATAGACAATTTTTATAAGACATGGCAGCCCTCTTTGAATTATTTGGAAGCAGGTCTGTCCATCATTTTAATTTGGACTTTTGTATCACCATGGTGGCTTAGGTTTAATAAGCCTAATGTCCTGAGAGGAAGACGTTTGAGCAAACATGGCTTTAATAATTGATGCTCTCGAAGGTTGAGAACTGAGGCCCTGTTACACTGAGCGGCATTATTTATTTACTTATTGATGTGTAATGAGTGTAGTTGTGAGCTCTTTTGCAGAGTATTATAGTAGTTGGTTTATTGTTTTTTGTAGTTATTTTCATATTTTTATAATTTTATAATTTTGTCAAGAAAATTTTAAAAGTATTTTTAAAAATCAATATGACATGCACATATTGTACGTTTTGCAGGGTAGCATTCTGAGCTGGTCCATTCTGATTGCCAGTGCTCCTATATGTCTCTTGCATGTGGTGCTGTTCACAATTAGGGCTAATGTTGATGCTTTCTTCACACCAGTATTCCCATAGTAATACAGAAGCTCAATAATTCTACCATATTCGTAACCATGATAACATATCAGAGTCCAGATGATTGAATATTCATGGAAAACTTCATCTTCCCAGTTTGCAACATTAGCTGAATTTAGCTTTATAAAACTTAAATGGAGCCCCATGAGGTAGTTTTCTGTGTTCAAGGCACAATATAAGTACAAGATTTGCTTGTCAATATGACTCCCTAATCGATTGTAAATAGTTGTTAAAAATGTTTGAAGGTTGGGGAAGGATAGAACTGAGGTCTAGATGCAAAGAACGGATACTGGAGTAAGGTACCTTAGGGAGCTGGCATCTTTAAAATTTAACCCTATTATAACTCAATATTTGTAAAGGAGAGAGAGCAATCAGAAAGACAAAATCAATAATAATTGTATATGCAGGTCACAGGAGAAATTAGACACAGAAAGAGGAAAGAAGTTGATGTAAGTCAAAATTGTTTGTAAATATATTTACGTATACTAGTGGTGAGTTCTTCACATCAAGGTCTATTAAATTACAGTAGCTTATGTCCAGGCTTTCATGTAAGTAAGATTCGTCTATCTGATGCGCAAGAAGTATCTGGAAAGAAAGGTACATTGTAGTAATATGTATTTACAATTGTCCATTCACCCCAACCTTGTAGATGTGATACGGATTCAGGAATTCCTGTTCTCCTGACAGACATTGCCAATGGGGAGTGGAGTTGATAATCTGGGTCAGATGCCTAGAAACACTGGCTGGTGGAGTGAGATCTGTTCATGTGTGAGCCATGAGTCACAAGGGGAACTACCAGACTTGGGAAAAGCTTGCTCGGCAGTTCTGAGCAGAATGTGACCTGTTATCGCGATTCTGTCTTCAAAAGTATTAGCAGATAGTTAACATGTTTGCAATCACTGGGAGGTGTCTGGGTTTTCCTTTGAACTTATATGATTTATTTAATGTGAAAGATATCAAAAATCTTTTGTTGTAAACGTCAACATTTGTTGCTTATCCCTAATTGCCCTAAAGAAGCTGGTGGCGAGCCTCTTCAACCACTGCTATCACAGTAACCCAGTGCCAGTCACAGAACAGTGATATAGTTCTTAATCAGGATGGTGTGTGATTTTGACAGGAACTGTAGATGGTGGTGTTCAGATCCATCTGCTGCTCTCCTTTTTGTAGATGGTGGAGATCAGTGGTTTGTAAGATGCTGTCGAAGGAGCCAAATGAGCTGCTGCAGTGAATCTTGCAGAGAGTCTTACTACTGAATGTCAGCGATGAAAAGAATAATTGTTAACTGTGCTGGATGGGATGCTAATCCAACAAGATGCTTTGTCTTGGATAGTGCTGAATGTCTTGAGTATTGTTGGGATTGCACTGATCTGGGGCAACAAGAGAGTATTCATCACACTCCTGACTTAATTTGCAGAATTACCAGGTATGTTAAAAATTATAATTGTTAAACACTTGTTTTCTAGAAAGATTTTAACAATGTTTTACATAAACAGCCCTATAAGGAAAACAGCCAAAAAACTAGTATTATATTTGACCAAGATGGTGCCAGCATGGTAGGTAGCATTTGAGCTCACCGGAGCCTGTCTACTCCAGGCCAGTGGCAGTATTTTCTCTATGTACTTTTCATATTTCTTCAAGCTTTCCTCTTTATCTTCGAGGCCAGAGCAATGGTGGCAAGGTGGTGGCCGCAACGTTGGCAGTTTGGACTGGGACTCCGGGTGGAGGCGGCGGTAGGCCTGGAGCCTAGGCTGGGAATGCTTGTTGGCAGTGATGCCTGAAGCGATAGGCCCAGAGCCTGGATGCTTAGTGGTGAAGATGCCTGGCATGGGAGCTCTTGATGGCAGCAGTGCCCAGAGCTCCTCAAGGTGGCAGTGATAGCAGAGCGGGGGTCTCCTGTGACATCAGCATCATCATTACTGTTCTCAGAGCAGGACTCTTTGAGAACCAGAACACCTTGCGGAGACCTTGCAGAATCCCTGAAGCCATGCTTGAGACCCCAATTTGAATAGAAGATGAACTCTTCTTTAAGTAATTTCCTTTTATCCTTATTGTAATGCAAAATGGCACCGGATTGTGGTGAAAAAACACTTGTCACTGTATCTTCATATATGTGTGGCAATAATCATTCATTCATTTAAGAACTAGAAACAAGGGAGATGAAGGGTGGTGTTGTGAGACAGTGCCCCTGAGCCTGAAAGTCTGGGAGTGGGACTTGTTGACTAAGGGTGGTGCTCATAATGCAGTGAAGCAGATTGACCACCAACTTATATTCCATTCAACATATGTCAATGGCAGATGGTACGACCTGGAGAGATACCTAGTCAGCTAGGTGTAATGAAAAGAAATTAGAGGCTCTGTAATTACTGTTGATAGCTCCAGGCTACAATGTGTATTAGTATATTTGACCACATCAGCTCAGAGTTCTTTTGGGGCTGCTTGGCTTACTTGGTTTGCAGCTGGTGTTGATCAGATTGGTGTGGACAGCAAGGAATTAATCCCTGTTCCGGCTTGGGTGAATTCAGGACCCATCTTCTTGGTCTAGCAGTGGTGGAGATTGTAGTATTGTGGGCTTAGACTAGCCTTTGGGTAGGGAACTTAGAAATAAAACGAGGGTCATTAGTACAATCCTATGTAATTTAACTAAGTAAGTAGGGTCATTATGATATGTATCTTAATGTGTTCTGTCACATTGTAACTCACACAGTAACAGGGCTCTGTAACTTGAGCTTTAAATGGACTCTGTTTTAATGTAGAGCAGTGTGACTAGGCTAAACACTGTCCCATTGCAGTATATTAAACACTTTCCCTTTGACAGTGCAACAAAAAGCCTATTAAAGGTTTTATTGTCTACTCAGCTTTCTACAATGAAGCTTATTGAAGTAGCCAAAATAATAAAACCAACAATATGAAAGTCAAATTTCACATTATTAAACCTTGTATTTGGACTAAATATAGTATCATGAACAATTGTAACATGCCCTCCCAATTTTAAATAGATCAGTCTAAGTGAGGCATTTTTAACTCTCCATTGCTAGGATCTCTGGGCTTTATTGTCCCTAGCACTATATTTAAAGCCCAACTTCAGATGAGAGCAGTTTGTCAATAGAGGCTAGTTGGCACTCTGCAATGCAGACAGGGACCCAGCGATACTGGTGGACAAGAGGACTACCTTCTTTCCTCAGGACAACCAGAAGAGACCATGTCACCAGACCCTGCCAGCCTGGGCCAGTGCACTATCCACAGTCCAAAGAAATGACCACCATGCCGCAAGAAATTTTAATGACCTTCTGTTCTACATGAGGTAAGTACCATTGTTCTCTCTGCTCCCTCTTACTCACTCCATTTCTGCTACCAAATCTCATTAACTAGCATGCCCACTGTTAAATATAGCATCTTCCCTCAGTAGGTTTCATCCTGCCCCACCTCCCCTAGACTCTTAAACCCTGCATGCCCTCTCTGCTGCCTGCTCGTCACTTGGGTCCCCTCACATCTAACATTAACAGCTAGGCCAGCCACTTTCCTCTTGCTCAAGCCTTTGCTCTTATTCCTGGTGAAAAACATGACAAGCGAGGGTAGAGAGCCAGGACAGGTGATACAGTGCCTGACAAACATCTATTCAGACCTGATAAGGAGAGAATTCTTACTTTTAGCAGGAAACAGCATTAATATGGTGATGCTGAGACTTCTATGTAGCAGCAGCCAAGTAAGATTTTTCATCCATTGCTGTGCTGCTTCCATTACAGCCCTGTGAATATACTGTTCACATGTCTGAACATCTATCCTTATTTGTCAATTCATTCCAGCTCCTGTCTTCTGTAGGTGTGAGAGGCATTCATAGTGTGGATCTATACTGAAGACAGCAGCACCTCCGGCCAACATTTATCTCTGAGAGGAAGCCACAGATACCCCATTAGAAGAACTGGCAAGGCTATCTTCTGAATCCTGCACCAGCCACCAATACTTGCCACCTCAATGGGTACTTTAGCTAGGTTAGAGTCAGGAGCACAGGATGGTGAGCACATCATTGTCCGGTCTTCACAGATTGCCAAGGAAGAAACCCCCCAGATCACCATCCTGAGGTTATCTTTGTATCAATACAAAACTATGGTGTGTATTTCTGGCACCAAGTTACCGAAATTCAGTTTAAGGAATGATTTAACACATTTGCAGCTGGTAGTTTTGCATCACTTCAGTTTTGAACTGACTCTGGGTCCCTGAAGTCAGTCACACTAACATGTCGTCTCAGGGTTATTCTTCCCTTGTTAGACAGCAAATCACAATCACCTAGAGCTTCTGAAAATCCTCCAAACATCTGAACAGCTGTATTTTCCTGAATCAGCTGTTTGACTAGTCCATCACTCCATAACTTTGCCTTCCAAAGTGGCTCTAAGGCTTGGTGTCAGATTTGTTTTAGAACATGCCTGCTAAACTGTTTGGCATATTTCACATATTTAAAGGTACTGCGTAAACAGGAGTCGGTTTAGCTCGGTTTGTTGGATGGCTGGTCTGCAGTGCAGTGTGACGCCAACAGTGTGAATTAAATTCCCATACTGGCTCAATATTACCATGAAGAACTCTCCTTCTCAACCTTTCCCCTCACCATTTGTTACTCTGATGGACTCTTCTTCTCGATCTTCCCTGATGTGTTGACCCTCAGGTTAAACCACTACCATTTCCTACCTCTAATGAGAGAACAGTTGTATGGTCTGGTAGGACTATGCTGTGTAAATGCTGGTGATGGTTACTTTGCTGCAGTGTGCTAAACAAGGATCAAAGCACATGCTCATGTTCAAAGAAACAGGATTCTTTCCTGTTTTCAGGAGCCAACACCACTTGTTATAATTAGGCAGAAAGTTCCAGGATTTTGACTCCGTAATGAGGCAAGGACAAAAGAGTTCCAAGTCAGGTTGAAGAACTTGCTCAAGATCTGGTGTCATAGTGAATTCTACTGATTTGAGTTATTGTCCTAAAACATCATTGTATAAAGCAGACCTGATGTTGAAGCCTTACCATGCAAAAATGGACATGGTGCACACATCCTTCCTCGCTTCTCACTATTACTTTCATTAAATCAGCTGCTAAAATATGGTAGCCCTCTGATTGTTTCTCTTTCAAGCCTTCCATGCCTTAGAAAGGTAATACACGAGAGTGAGTGATTCAACTTGGAGACCACCATTATATGATGCTCCAATACATTGCAATTCAATACACTTTGATAAATCCCTCTTAAAACCTTCTAAGGAAGTATGTTTGCTCATGTTTAGAGAGTACAACGACACTTAAAATGCAAGCATTACTGAGTGTAATTTAAAATACAAGGACAAGTCTGGCATAAATAATGATTTTGAACACTCTCAGATCTAATAATACATCTTTCAGACGCACTGGAATACAGAGATTTTTGAAATTTCATATTCTGTTGGAAGGAAACATACAAGCAACATTATTACTGTTTCTGGGAGTGCAATCCCAATATTTTCTACAAGGGGATTATTCCTTTTGTATTTACATCCCACTGTAGTGATATACCAAAGATTTTGTGAGAACTCTTTCCAAACCCATGATCTTTACCAGTTATAAGATTAAGAGCAGCTGATGCATGCGTGCACCAATACTTCCAATGTTATCCAACTCATCATGCGTTGCCTTGACTTGGAAATATATTGCCATTCTTCCGTCGATTCTGGGTCAAGATCCTAGATATTGCTGCCTAGTAGCACTGTGGATTGCCCTCCGCAACACCGTTATGATCTTGAAGGCATTTAGATATGGCCAATAAGTGGTGACCCTTCCAGCTGTGATCCGAAAACGTCATTGAATAACCTGATGCTGTATGGGAACAGGAATCTTAAAGCATACAAAAGATATGGTGCACATACCTTTTTGAGATATTATTAAGTCAGCTGTGGTAATATGTACAGGAATCTTATGGTGCCTGCACTCCAATTTTTCTCCAATCATTCGGTGCAGTTTGAACAAACAATAAGTAGATGTATTTACATGTGTAGTAGTTCCTGAAATAATTACAGGGAGGCTGCTGTGTATCACAGAAATAACCAAAATGTTACATTTCAAGAACATGCATAGTTCATATCTCATTTAAGATCAGGTTTTCGATTCCAATTGCTTGTCATATACCTCTGAATCTACTAATTATATGAGCTATCCCACCACACTTGTTAATCAAGGCCTAAAATTGTTGCTGCCTTCCTAATTTCAATAGGCTAGTCATCAATATAATATGAAAATGAATTTTTAGAAACATCATTGCTAAATGAAATTCAAAGTAACTAAATTTAGCTATTTTCAAAGGGAGAGTGACTAGTAGGCGATCATTGGTACCGGTGACATAGGAAGAGAAAGGATGAGGTTCTGAAGAGAGATGTCGCTGGTTAAAAAGTAGGTCCTCAAAGGTAGTAATATCTGGATTACTCCTCGTGCCACATGCTAGTGAGAGCAGAATAGGAGGATAGAGCAGATGAATGCTTGGCTGAGGAGCTGGTGCAGGGGGCAAGGATTCACATTTTCGGATCATTGGCATCTCTTATATGATAGAGGTGACTTGTATAAAAAGTATAGGTTGCATCTGAATTGAAAGGGGACTATTATCCTGGCAGGAAGATTTGCCAGTGCTACATGGTGGCTTTAAATTAGTAAAGCATGGGGAGGGGTGGTGTTGGACCCAAAGAAATGGTGAGGAAAAAGATAAGTCTGAGGCTGGTGCAGTTGAGAAGAGGAGCAAGTTAAATTGTCAAGGTAGTGAATGAGGTGAGCATGATTTAAAAAAAAAACTGCATTTGTTTGAATGCAAGATACCTGACAGGTAAGGCAGATGAGCTCTAGGCATAGTTGGGAACATGGAACTGGAATATCATAGCTATTACAGAAAGGTGGCTCAGGGAAGGGTAGGACTGGCAGCTTAATGTTCCAGGGTCGAGACATTATAGGAAATTTAGAATATGGCTCAAGAGGGGAGGGGGGGGGGGACTGGCATTTTTGGTAAGGCTGTACTTTGGGAGGATATTCCTGGGAGTATGTCCAGTGTAGTTATTTATGCATAACTGCAAAATAAGAAAGGGATGATCGCCATATTGGGATTATGCTGAAGGCCCTCCCATAGTCAGCAGGAAATTGAGAAGCAAATTTATAAGGAGATCTCTGATATCTGTTTGGGTGGCACGGTGGTTCAGTGGTTAGCACTGCTCCCTCACAGCACCAGAGTCCCAGGTTCGGTCCCAGCCTCGGGTGACGGTCTGTGTAGAGTTTGCACATTCTCTCCGTGTCTGCGTGGGTTTCCTCCGGGTGCTCCGGTTTCCTCCCACAGTCCAAAGATGTGCAGATTAGGTGAATTGGTCATACTAAATTGCCGGTAGTGTTAGGTGCATTAGTCGGAGGGAAATGGGTCTGGGTGGGTTACTCTTCAGAGGGTCAGTGTGGAGTTGTTGGGCCAAAGAGCCTGTTTCCACACTGTAGGGAATCTAATCTTAAAAAATCTAATCAAACATAAACTGGGACTGCCATTGTGTTAAGAGTGTGTAAGAAAATTTTGTGATTAAGTATGTGGATGTACGTACTAGAGAAAGAGGAAAACTTAACTAATTTTCCCTGGAGCACCAGAGGCTGAGAGGTGACCTTATACGGTTTATAAATTCATGAGGGACATGGATAGGGTGAGTAGCTGAGGTCTTTTCCTTGGGTAGGTGAGTCCAAAACTAGAGGGAAGAGGTTTAAGGTGAGAGGGAAAGATTTAAAATGGACCTAAGAGGCAACATTTTCACCCAGAGTGTGGTGCATCTATGGAACAAGTTGCCAGATGAAGTGGTGGAGGCTGGTACGATTACAACATTTAAAAGCCATCTGGATGGGTGCATGAATAGGTAGGGTTTAGTGAGATAGGGGTAAAATGCTCGTAAATGAGACTACATTTATTTATGATATCTGGTCAGCATGGATTAGTTTGACCGGTGTGTTTCTGTGCTGTACATCTCCATGACTCTGTAAAAATGAAGTGGTACATTCTATCTTATTGACCCGGTACTAGAGACATACAGAAAAGATCTTTGGAAGAAAATAGAGGCCATTGAAATATACATGCTAAGACATGTTAAATATTACACAATAAATCATAAGACAAATGAAAGAGATGTTTGAAATTGCAAGATCAAAATGTAAGTTTCTAAAGTGTCAGTATTTTCACTATTTGATCAGATCTGAGATCTCTTCTAGAGGGCTAACTGGACTCAGAAGAAAAAGGGTTCAAGTTAGGTGAAGGTAGGTAATAGCTGTCACAGAGCAGTTGGAGACAACATGCAGTTGACACGTGAGGATAACATACAACAAGAGCATGCCAACCCAGAGCAACCGATCCTGTGGCAGGAACAACAACAGGCAGCAGCACCAGTTGCACATTCCAGGAAGAAGATTAAGGAGGTTAAGTACTCCTCGGGAAGATTGTTCAAATGGACTAAAGAATCAGAGTAATTTGATGTATAGATACACCAGTCTCCAGAAGTAGCAATCCAAGTTGATAAGGCCATCTAAACATGAAAGTCATGATTTGGAGATGCCGGTGTTGGACTGGGGTGTACAAAGTTAAAAATCACACAACACACAACAGTCTATCACCTGATGAAGGAGCGTCACTCCGAAAGCTAGTGTGCTTCCAATTAAACCTGTTGGACTATAACCTGGTGTTGTGTGATTTTTAACTTTAAACATGGAAGAGCACTGAGGTTTCTTTCCAAAAAAAAAGGGATGAAAAAGAACAGAGGAATCCTGTTAAACTTGAATAGAATTATCGTTAGATTACACTTGGAATCTTGTAAAAAAAAAATTCTGGTGTCCATATTATAAAAAAACCTAGAAACTCTAAAGGAAGTGCAAAGAAATTGCTAGAACAATACCAAAAGTGCAGATAATCTGTATCAAAAAATTCGGAACAGGCTGGGTTTTTTTTTCCCAGAAAAGACAGCATGATGAGAAGCCTGCGGATCCTGAGTGGGTTTGATAGAGTGGATGTAGAGAAAATGATTCCACTCATGGTGGAGTCCGAAACAAAGGTTTGTGAATTTAATAAAGAATTCAGAGAAAATTTCTTTATTCCATGAGTGTTAGAATGTGGAACCCGTTATACAAGCCCACTATACGAATTGCTGCTTATGATGAGGATTGCGTAGCCGTCTTTTTAATTGTAGGAAGCTATAGGGTCTGTAAGGTCTAGTGTGGGAGTGGAAACCACTTCTTGGTCTGACTGGAAGGGTCTGTTGTTAACTAGGTAATTTTTTTTGCATAACAATTAGTCACAGGTAATGTTGATATTATAGATACTGTTAGAGAGATTTTGAGGAGGGTCTAGTTGTTAGATTTTGCTCTTCCGAAATCCTAAACTATTCTGTCCATTTGCATCAATTATTGTCGATGTTGCTTATGGCACTCCTCAGTATTAACCCTTGCAGACCTATTCACAGCAAATAATACAAATGCACTTAAGTGGAGGCTAGATAATCACATCATGGTGAAAGGAATAGGATATTCTTATGGGATTAGATGAAGAAGGCTGAGAAACGTGGTGAGAGGATCTACATGCCTGTTGGACAAAATGGCTTGTTTTTGTGCTGTAAATACGCTGGAAAAATTTGTGAGAACATTGTCAACACCCCTCCATTTAAGAGAATTCTAGATTTAAGGTGGCAGTGTAACCCAGTCTAATCCTTACATGTCTCCTGAAGTCATTCCGTTCTGTCTAATAGCATCCTTGGCATTTTTTCATAATTCACACAAAGGGTCACTTGACTTCTTACTTTGGCAGCCATAGTTGTGGGATTCTGGTGGAGAATTCAGTTTTCAATTCTTCACCTCACTGGTAGGGGAAGACCAAGTTCCTTGTTGTATAAGTTAAAGGTTTTGAAAGAGTAAATCTTGAACTTAGGTTAATCGCCCTTAACTCGATAGTGTCGCACAGTCTGTGAGAGGTAAAGAAGCAATCTGATATGAGGTACCCCCAATGGAGACTGATCAGTCATCTCAGGCTCCTCATTGTCTTTCTAATTACACTAAACATGGCAAAGTAGATTGCGCATTTGTGATCATGTAATAAGCTAGATATTGTGTAAGACAAGTGTTTCTCTTCTCATTAAACTTCAGTAATGGATTACCCTCCACCACTGCTAGTTAGTCAGGTCCATAGACTCAATATCAAAATGACAACGTCAGTAGGGTTTCTACTGAATTGCTGAGGAAAGGGATCAGGACCTCTCCGACCTATCACCTTCACTCCCACCTCCATCTACCTATTGCACTCTCAGCTACCTTCTTCCCAGCCCCACCTCTCTCCCATTTATCTCTCCACTACGGAGTTTCCAGCCTCATTCCTCATGAAAGGCTTATGCCCGAAACATTGATTTTCCTGCTCCTTGTATGATGCTGTGCTTTTCCAGCACTACTCTAATCTTGACTCTGATCTCTAGCATCTGCAGTACCCACTTCTGCCAAAAGAGTCAACATCTAACACATGGCCTGAGCCATGCAGAGCCTCCTCCCTGGTTCTTGGCTTTGAGACTACATGGAAAAGAGTTGAACTGAACTAGTTCTGATAAAGAGTCCTTTCATATTTGAAATGCTAATGCTGTTTTTCTCACTTCAGATGCTGCCAGACCTGCTGAGTTTCTCCGGCATTCTGTTTTTATTGTTAGTATCCAAATGTATGGAATAGATTTATCCCTGAAGTTATTTATAAAATATTTTCTTTCTTTCCTTGACAGTGCTGATGAAAGATTTGATGCAACCTTTCACACCAATGTTCTTGTAAATTCCACTGGACATAGTCAATACCTCCCACCAGGTGAGTGCTCTGGTTCAGTAAGGTTAACTACCCCTCTCACCAACACTTTCTGAAAAGAAGTTTTGTTTTAAGTCAAATTGGCACAATGTTCAACCTTTTTGATGAAAGCAGAGTCTTTGAATATTGTTGAGACAGAGGAAGAGAGGTTCTTGATAAGTAAAGGCATATAGGTTAAGTGGGAATGTGGAAGTCATCAGATGCCATGATCTATTGAATGACAGAGCAGGCTTGAAAGGCAAAATGACGCACACCCAGTTCCTAATTCATATGCTTGAATTCTCTTTGGTGATTAGTACAGGCTTTTTGACAGACTTTCCAATAAACTAAAAGATTTTGCTGTACAAACCTATCCAGTTTGCACTTACACTATTCTTGCACCAAGCACCAGCTGTGGAGCCTTCATGCTCAGTGTCCTACCATGTACCAATCCCAAACCTGATCTATTTTCTAAGATATACACAAGTGGAATTGAGCAGCAGTGTTGTGTCCTCGTCATTATTTTATTTTTAGTGTTCCTCTACTACCTGTCCAGATTACACTTTTTAGGAAACTGAATTGAAAAAGGTGAGTTTCAGGTATGGCACAAGGATGAAATTAGTAGGTTTTCTGTTGGCACCATCTGCAAATTATCAATCAAATCTAGTGCATCACTCAACAAAGGTCAAGGCTGTTTTTTCTTTCATAACTAAGCATTAACAGCTTTCTGGGAAAATTGCAAAGATTCACACCATTTAACTGAAGGCCCATATTCTGAGAGTGTACCCTTGAGTTTTCGCCATCAAAGCTTGTATCACAGGACCACACATTCAATTTCAGATTTTTGGTAAGCTCTTCAATTTTCAAAAGCATAAAGCTTGTACCAAGGTTTGGTTTCTGAGCAGGTGCTGAGTGAACTTTTGTTTATAGACCTGTGCATTTTCATAACACATACTTCGGAAGATATACAGCGACATGTTGATTTCTTTGACCTAGCCTCAGGACTCTGAAGGCATGCAGCTACTCACTGATTTCTTTGTACTAGCCTCAGGAGACTTTGGCTTGACTGCTGTCTGAAGAAGACTGACATCTTGCATCATCCCACCTGTGACTTTGTACTCCAGGACCCCATAGTCACTATCAATAACACACCAGTTCTGAGGTCTGGCTGTCTTTGTTAAGGAGGCCAGATCTGCATATAATATTCCTTAGGGTGGAATTACACTGATGCCAGTTGCCTCACTCCATTCAACATGAGTTTGAGGTAGGACTTTGTCCCTGACTGAAGAAAAGTGTGACCTCTGAGAGCTGCTGGCCAATCTGAGGAAGGGTCACCAGACCTGAAACATTAACTTTAATTTCTCTTCACAGATACTGCCAGACCTGCTGAGCTTTTCCAGCAACTTCTGTTTTTGTTTCTGATTGAACACAGCTCTGTGAATGAACTGAACCGATGGTGGTCGGAACCCTTTAAGCTTTTTCCATCATCCATAAAACTGTGAAAGGCTGGCGATGAGCAAGTAGGCAGTAGAAAGATCAACCAGTGCATTTTTAGGACCCCAACCTAGATGCCATCTGGTGGTAGGAGCCAAAAAGTTCTGACCCAGGTATGACCTCACCAGTATATTTGTAGCAAGGTAACATGATACATAATCATTTTATGTTATTAAGTGGAAAAAATCATGAAATACAACCATGGATTATTTAAGACTTGAGAAATAACATAAAACTAAGAGGAAAGGTATACTGTTTTGAAGTTCTTCCTTAATTTGTAGGATGTGAGTTTCATTGGTCAGGCAAGCATTTATTGCCCATTCCTAATTGACCTTGAGAAGAGTTGGCAAGTTGCCTGTAGTAATAATCTTGTGTTATTTAAATATGACGCAAATTAGGTATGTGCATTCTGTTTATTTGAAGATCTCCAGTGGTTTTATTTACAGTGTATATGCAGCACAGAGTAATCTTTTGACACAGCCTATGCCTTGAGTGCTACATTGCAGAGAAGCTGAGCTAATCTGAAAGAATCCAGGCATTTGGCTTATTTACATGTTGAGCTATTAAAGGAACATTATCCAAAAATTGAACACAAAACTGTCTTCTTGAACACACACAGTCGTTAGGCTGTATGTACACACAGAAAGCTGTTAGGAAGAGATTTTATTCCAGATTTTGAACCAACAAAAGTGCATGTTTGC
Source organism: Chiloscyllium plagiosum (assembly GCF_004010195.1). NCBI lineage: Eukaryota > Metazoa > Chordata > Chondrichthyes > Orectolobiformes > Hemiscylliidae > Chiloscyllium > Chiloscyllium plagiosum. The sequence continues at coordinate 104,431,202 of NC_057711.1, read as the reverse complement.
CAATCTAGTGCCAAGTCAGAATGGTGTGTATCTGGGATGGGAGTTGAGGTGGTGAGGTTGCCATGTATTTTTTGCATTTGTCCTTTTAAGCAGTAAAGGTCATGAGTTTGGAAGATGTGGTTGAAAGAAGCTTGGTGAGTTACTGCAGTCCATTTTATCGATGGCATACCTTGCTGCCACTGTGCATCTGTGGTGAAGGGAACAAGTATTAAAGGTGTTACATGGGATTCCGGTCACTTGGACTGCTTTAGTCTGAGATAGTGGAGAGTTTCTGAGTGTTGTTAGAGCTGCAGTCATGCAGATATATAAAGAGTATTCTATCCCAGTCCAAACCTGCACCCTGTCAATGGTGGACAAGCTTTCAAGACAAGGGATGACTTAATCTCTGCAGAATTGCTAGCCTCTAAAATCTAAACAATAATGTATAATTTTTAGTGTGTATCTTGAACTTTTGAAATTACACTTTTCAAAAGAAAAGCTTGTGACTGCAGCAGCAAATATGTTACATTTGTGAAAAATACATGCGGCCTCATGAGTTCACTACGTCTTCAAAACCTTTGGAGGGAGAACATCTGATCCAGTTGCTGGATGTAATAAGGCTACTGGATTTGAACTAATAGTCAGAAGGAAAAACTCTGAAGTCTGAAGAAGGATCACTGAACGCAAAACGTTAACTTGGATTTTTCTCCACTGATCCTGCCAAACCTGCTGATTTTTTTTCTATCAATTTCTGTTTTTATTTCTGATTTCCAGCATCCATTGTACTTCCATTTTTTGTAAAGCTTGTTGGTCCTTCAAAGCACATTTGATTAATTCAGCCGTCAAATCATGGTCAGCAGACCCAAAGTATACAGTTATGTTTGGCCGCTGGGGATGTATTTCTCCTTGTTGGTTCTGTCTACAGGGTCGGTAGACTGACTTGCCTTTCTCATTCTGTTTTCTGATTTCATTGCTACAAGCCGTGAGTTCTTAATGCAAGAAAGAACTTTGAATCGTAGATAATTTCCAAGAGAACAAGAGAAATCTGTTAGCCATACGGCTCCAGGAAGAAATCCTGGATCCAGCAGCTATTGTGGAAGGTGATACATCAGCGTAAATAAGCATCTGCACAAAATGCACACAATATTTTTGTCTGACTTTAAATTATAATTACTCAAGATTTGACCCTCTGCAGAGATGAATTGCCTTTGATTTTTACATTTGGGAGAATTGCGTGCACATTGATTTTGCATTAGTTGATAGATATTTTTGCACATTTAAAGCTTTTGTTAATAATTCCTGTATCTTTAAGGAATTTTTTGAAACAAAACTCACTCTTGTTAACTTAAGGAACCAAATTGACTTTATTTCAGATACAAAGTTTTACACAGTGAATGTTCAGTTCTTAGATTGGCAAAATCACCTCCATTTAAAATTCAAGCTGTTACCACGTTAGGAGTGGAGAGAAGGTGAAGTAATTTCTGACTTGGTCATAATATGAAAAGTAAAGTACAGACTTTGCCAAGTAGAAAAAGTACAAAGGACAGCAAAAGGTGATAAAACAGATGGTCAGAGATAGAAGAAGGGAAAATTGCAAGGGATATCAAAATCAACATGAGAAAGAGTTACAATAACTTCAGGTAGGAGAAGGAAGTAAGGAGCAATAAGGACCAATTGACAACTGATGATAGAGACATTGTTAATAAATGAAATAGCAGTGCTGCTCAATAGTTACCTTGCATTCGTACTTACAGCAGGGGAAGCGATCAGTGTGATGCTTCACAAAATGTAAAAATGTATAAGAATCCACATAAGACTATCAAAATGACAGATTTGACTAAATGACCGCACAAGGAAACCACACCAGGTTCTTTCATAAAATGTAAAAGATAATTATTTATTTTGATGCAGTTAACTTTGACATAAGAAAATAAGAAGCAGGAACAGAAACAGACAATTCAGTCCCTTGAGTCTGCTCTGCCATTTGATACAATCATGATGGTCTCATCGTGGCCTCAACTTCATTTACTTGATGAAGGGCTTTTGCCCGAAACATCAATTTTCCTGCTCCTGGGATGCTGCCTGACCTGCTGTGCTTTTCCAGCACCACTCTAATGTAGACTCCATTTACTTGCCCACTCTTCATAACCCTCCAGACAGACCCCTCCATCCCTATCAGCATTCAGGAGAGACCACTGCCTCCGTGACTCCCTCGTCAGGTCCATACCTCCCACCAACCCAACCTCCACTCCCGGCATCTTCCCCTGCAATCGCAAGAAGCGCAAAACTTGCGCCCACACCTCTCCCCTCACCTCCCTCTAAGGCCCCAATGGATCCTTCTATATCTGTTGCAAATTCACCTGCACCTCCACACACATCATTTACTGTATCCGCTGCACCCGATGTGGTCTCCTCTACGTTGGGGAGACAGGCCACCTACTTGCGGAATGTTTCAGGGAACACCTCTGGGACACCCGCACCAACCAATCCAACCACCCTGTGGTTGAACACTTTAGCTCCCTCTCCCACTCTCTCACCTCCTTCCACCTATCATATTCCCAGTGCCCCTCCCCCAAATTCCCTCTCCCCAACTTTTATCTCAGCCCACTTGGCACACCAGCCTCATTCCTGAAGAAGGGCTTATGCCCGAAACGTCGATTCTCCTGCTCCTTGGATGCAGCCTGGCTTGCTGTGTTTTTCCAGCACCACATTTTTCAACTCTTCATAACCCCTCAACCTTTAACTAATTAAAAATCTGTCTATCTCATCCTTAAGTTTACTCAATGTCCCAGCATCCACCATATTCTGGAGTAGTGAATTCCACAGATTCACAACCCTTTGAGAGAAGTAATTTCTCTTCTTCTTAGTTTTACGATAAGGGGTAGAGATTTAAAACTATGTCCTGTCATTTTTAGATTGCCCCACAAGTGCAAGTATCCTTTCTAAGTCTGCTTTGCCAATTTCCTTCAGCATTTCATGTCTCAATTAGATCTCCTCTCATTCTTCTAAACTGGGCCTAAACTGCTCAATCTCTCAATATAAGATAAGCCCCTCATATCTGGAATCAATCTAGTTATCCTCCTCCAATATAACCACACCCCTCCTCGAGTAAGGAAACCAAAATTGTATGCAATACTCTCAGTGCAATGGTAAAAGAAAGGATTTGTAATTGATACAACTTGAACTGTTTCAAAATTGAAATACATGCGTGTACACACACACACAACACACCTAAAACAGAAGACAAAGAGCTTAACAAAATATACAATGGGTGATAAAAGGATGCAGATAAACAGAATTCTGAAAATCAGAATTCCAGACCACATGGTGGAAAGCCCTTTTTTTCTCTTCAGTTATTCTGTTTTTTACTTGTGGTGGTGAGATGCCATTGCCTGTACAATGATAATCAAATTGAAGGTGGATGGCACTGCATCACACACGAAATTATCAAACCAAATTTGACAGTAAGAGACATGAGGAAATAATATGACAGGTCGAAATATAAGTTTTAAAAGGCATAGTAAATGAAGGGAGTGAGATAGGCAAGCAGAGAGGGTTGAAGTTAAACATTCCTGACGTTAATACTTGGGTAACTGAAAACACAGCCCTCAGAGGTGAAGTGTAAAAATTGAGAATGTACAAGAATTGAAGTACCACAGAAATTATTGGAAGGTTTACAGTTGAAGGAGATGGTGGAGACATGGTGAAGACTAAAAGCAGGGAAACTCTTCTTGGGACTGCGTGAGGAAAGCCTTCCAAGGAGTCATTTTGAAGTGCCACAGAAAGAGGTGACTATGGACAATAATTGCAGCTGAACATTTCAAACTATTCTGCTATGACATGTGAGATAATAATAATTGAAATCGGCTGTGAATTGCCCTGTAACAATAATTTGTATGCCTCATAACCATCACCTTCTCAGTGCTCTGAAATATTTTAAGAACTGACCACGAATACTGAATATAGCAAAGACACATTTGCAGCAATTTGATTGTGAAATTCTACTATCTTCCCACAATGCTACACGCCCAGAAAATGGAATCACGCTATCAGGGTGACTGAAACTAAGTTTAAATGGTCTCCAACGTACCAAAGGTGGATTTTCTTTAAATTTTTATTTTAAAATAAGTATGTTCTTTTCTGATGACTAATTGCTGAATAGCATACAATTAAATACATTGTGATTATTCATCCTGTCAACTAGACTATAGGCATGCAGAATAATATTTGTATCATTTTCATCTATTATGACTAAGAACAGGAATGAAACAGGCTTTTGTCAGAAATATATGATGTACTAGATATAGCTGACAGTGATTATCATATGGTAGTCATACTGAGTTCAGAGGACAGTCATAAAGGCTGATGTAGTTTTATGAAACATCTAAGCCCTTCAACATCCAGGGCTCAAATACTTTATTTGCTCCCAGGACTCCATTTATTTCATTCTCGTGTTAATACCAAATATGTTTTGTTTATTCTATCAGCAGCAAAGTCAATTGGAAGCCATTTTAGATTCAGGCTTCCATTTATTTTGTATACCATACTTGAATTCTTATATTAGTATGTTTAGCATTCTGCACAGTCTCCCAACATTTGGACCTTGGTTATTAGACAAGACAGCTGTTAACAAACTAGGAAAAACAGAAGTTTGCCAACTTAGCCCACACAAACAAGCTGTAGGCTTTTAATCATAATTTTAGAATGTGTCCCAGGTGTAAGAAGGCATGGGCTGATGGTTCCCCATCTGTCTATTACATGTGGTATCAATACTTCAATGAATTACACGTCTAACTCTTTGAGAATCATTGAGCGCTAAATTGAGCTCCAAGCTTAAATTGACCAGCCTTTGGGGTACTTCAGATTAATGCATTGCTGAGCATTTCAAATTTAAATATATTTGTCTCCTTTAACAAAATTTTTTAAATGCTGGTTCAGCTCCATACAAGTTCATATTTCCTTCATTGTTATGATAAATGTGCAGCTGCAACCATAGGAATTTTGAACTTTTGCAGATTAGATTTTCCAGTCAACATCCTGAAACGAATATTGGCAATAGCAATAAATCACAAAGTCTCTGGTTTGCACAGAGATCAACTTGATGCTGTTCTTTCAAAGTCAGTCTTTAAATGACTCCTTGTGCCTTCTACACAATAAAATCTCCCAAAGACATTCAGAATTAAATGAACAGCAAACAGTTAGGCAAGCTAAATCAGCATGGTGAGTATAAGCACAATCAAAAGAGAGAGGTTTCAAAGAGACTTTTGAATTACTACAGGGAGGTGAAAAGGTGATAGTGACAGAAAATGTGAAGTTACTGTTGAAATGATTATTTTGATGTCTATGAAAAATGTAGGTATTCTGAAGAGTACATGTTACATTGATGTCCGCTGGTTCCCCTTTGATGTCCAAAGATGTGATTTAAAATTTGGCTCATGGACACATGACGGTTGGTTAGTGGACCTGCAGATGTTGGAAGCTGACATTTCTACTTATTTACCAAATGGAGAATGGGACCTTGTTGGTAAGTTTCATTCCAATGAATATTTTATTATTAAATAAACAATACAAAATCAGCAACATAAATTGAGGACAGAGGAAAGCAATATCTTTGTGACGCTTTGTCTCCATTATGTTGCTTTAACTAACTGTGATTGTGCTGATATCTTCCAAATCCATGTCTGTTTTTTGCACAGCCATGTTAGAGTCTTTATTTTTTTAGGGGTCTGTTTCTGCTATAATACCATAATGGCTGACGTATGAAATATAAATGACGTGCTCTGTAATTATGTAGGGTTTCCATCTTTACTGTGCATGATCTCTCTCAGCCTTTGGTGAGAATGATGCACAATCATCCTGCATTGTTTCCTCTCTGTTGTGTTACTGTAACTCCTTTTTGATTAAGACAAGCATACCCCATTTTATATTGTCAACAAAATTTGATATATCTCACTAGGTTCCATAATCTAAGTCACAAATGTAAATTGTGAATAACTAAGACACTTGACCTAGTTACGAGCCTGCCATTCCAATAATGAAATATTGATTCCTCAACTCTCCTTTCCTTCCATTAACCAATCCTCGACCAATGCCAATATATTAATCATTCATCTGTACTAACTCAAAGCCAAGTGCTGCAGATGCTGGAGAACTGAAATGGAAACTGAGAGCGCTGAAGAAACTCAAAAGGCCTAACAACTATGGAAAGTGAAAAACTGAGTTAATGTTTTGGATTCAATACGGCTGTTCCTCCAAATAAGGGTTGGGCTCAATTCTGATAATGGACACTGTTAGGTTAGGTTGAGGAAATCAATTGGTGAAATTGAGGACTAAGTAGTAATCAAGCAGGGTGGAGGGTGGTGTTTGGAGGGTAGCGAGATTTGTCAGGTTGGTTTGTGGGTAGTTAGGTGGGCCCAAGATGAGGAGTTGTGTGGTAGAGACTAATCAGGTTGGATCACTGGGAGTTGAAGGGTAGAGGAGCTACTTAGTAGAAGGGACATTCAGAAGAAATAGGTCAGGTCAGTTGAATAGTTACCAAGGGGTCAAAGAAGCATTTTTCAGTCACACATCTCCTTTGAAGCATTTCAGACTTGTCCAACATCTTTAATTTTAACTCGGAGTCAAAGACTTTTTCTGAGGGTCCAAGGGAGCAGGAGAGTTGCTACTGGAAGTTTTAATCTTCTGGGCAATTCCTAGGCAGTCCATGCATCAGAAGTTCCATGGGGTCCTAATGTGACACCTTGAGTCCAATGATTGGCTGCAGAAAACAAACTTCTGTGCTGGCTTTGGGTTGTAAGACCCTTTACACACATTGCTTCCATCTCCAAAGTGAATGGTAAACTTTTATAAGAAGCCAATCTATCATATTTCCATGAAGGCAGTTCTTTTTCTGAAGTAGATGTAGATTTAACTAAACAAACAATTGGTTGGTCAATGACTTCTATTTATCTAGAAGCATTTTCAAATAATATAACTTTGAATTTATTTCTTACTAAAACAATGAAGAAGACCGCAGGGCACTTTCCTTAGTTTCCTGGTCAATATGTATTGTTCAACCTAATACTTATAAAGCTGATATTATAGTTATTATAGATTACCTGGTTATATACTTCGGAGGTGTTTTGGTTCTAAAGTGTTTTAGGACAACTTGGCTTGCTAAAGGTGCTTTTTAAATGCAGGTTCTTGCTTCATTCACAACTAGAACATTAAGGAGTGCAAAACTCTGAACGTCTTCCTTTCCACAAAGACAATTCCACAAATATAAATGATGATATCATCTAGACTGTGCAGTTCATACTACCTGGTGTAGAGTAAGGGAAACTTTGTTCATCCTTCTCCCATGGAATGAAATCACTTGTGTGAATCCTTTTTCATAATTTAAGAATTATCATTGTGACTCTTCGCTAGCCATTGTTCAGTATGTGAATAATACAAAGATAGATGCTACAAATGTACAATAAGTCCATCAGTCTCTAACAAACAGTATGACGGTTTGGTACACTTGGCACAGGAATAGACCTGTTTACCATTATATTACAAAAGTTTTGGCCTCAATATTTAGTGAAACAGATGTTAGGAGGCCTGAACATATTGGGAAGGTAGTAGTACTGGACCTCCTGCAGCATTGTGATAGTTTGATGCCACTCCCTGGCAATATTATTTCATTCAGCAATTTAAATAAGACAATGGTCTCTCACAACAGTTGTGGCCATTATGAATGCTTAATTTTAAAAGCACTTATATTAGAAAGGGACTATTAAAATACTTAGATTGATGGTTTTAAGATGTAATTAAAAGATTATCTATCTTTATTGTATTTAGTGAATGAGATGCTTATTTATTTTTTCAATTATTTGATGCATGATGAATGTTTTTGTATTTTAGTTTTTTTCAGTATCGTGTGTTTTAAGACTGGTGTTTTTTTTAGAAGTTCTCTTGTTCTGAATGCTTCTTTCAAGACAACCTGAGTGTTGCCTATTGTGAGTAGAAGAGTGGGTAGGGAGGATACATGAGAAGCATCGAGGAGGACAAAAGTGAGGATTTGAGAACCTGACATTCATCATTAAAAAAACTGGGCTGATGTCTCAGTATATAGAGTAAAGTGTTCTAACTTGCCATCTGTCCACCCCTGTAGCAACGTTGGGCTTTCCTGTGGAGGTGGGGAACCCAACTCCATCCTGATATCGACTCCTTGAAAGAAAAATATAACTTTCAAAGGAGATTGGGCTGCCCTGTCGGGATGTTTCCCACTCAACCTTCTCACTTCCTCCACAAACATTTGTCCTGTTAAATACCTGTCCCTGTAGCTGAAAACATTTGAAGAGCAAAGTTTTGAATATGACCACTAAAAATACAATTTAAGATTAGTTATGAAGAGGGTGAATCATTTTTTTTACCAGCCTTTCCTCCTTCAACATAAACTCAGTGTTTCAGTTATGGACGGGATTATTCATAGACTACAAGCCTCATTAACCACTATCAAGAAATGATTGATATGCTGCATCCAGAAAGTTTGCACATACCCTGCAAGGATGTTCTAATTTAATAGTAGCACTTGGAGAATTTGGTATTAATTTGAAGTAATTTACTTCTCATTTTATATAGATCAAAGGGGAGGCTAACTTTGGATGAATGCATAAAAGTTTTGCACATCTATCTCCTAAAAGGATATCAATTCTTTCCAATATCAAAAGCTCAAACAAGCATAGATTTGTGGTTTGTGTTTAAGTTATGAGGAACTGCTTCAGAACAGTCTCTGTACAACTAGGCTCAAGACATATGTAGTTTTGATTTGAATATAAGAATCAATTATTTATATGGCCATCAAATCCCAGGATATCCAATGTCTCTGTGACTTCTTTCCTCATGGATCTGAGAATGCATGTTTGTTACTACAATTATAATCACACCTTTCCAAGGATTGTAATCTTGCTGTGGTGGAGAAGCTCAGTTTGTTTGATCCTGAGAGTGACGCTGTCAGGAGTTCTCAACTCCTAGCTGGGCCAGCCATGATAGACAGGATGAACTAGACAATGTGCAATCCAGAAAATATCTTCAAAGGTGATACAGAAGATATTTGTGTGGAACCAATGGCTGTGACAGCAGATGATGGCCCCATCAGCACTCTATACACATAACACACATCCTGCTGTGATTTGGAGAAATGATGAGGACAGAGTTGAGAGATCTAGAAGTCCCTATCTTCAGAGCAGCACGTAGGACTGTGGAGTTTGACTCAGTCATTTCACTCTTGAAATGGAACAGGGAATTTTGGAAGTTTCCTTCCTGACTGAGCAACCTTCTTCAGGATCTGCCCTGTTCACCCTGCATGGGGCACGGAATAGAAGAGGTGCCTTAAAAAATAATCTGTTCTGTCACCATTCTGGCTGAAAAACTGCATCTAGTGGGCTAAGCTATCTGTTGTCTGAAAATCAAAGTCAAACTCAACCTCTCAACCTGGAACGTATGAACTCTATATATCGGCCATTGCAGCGGACAGCTGGAACTGACAACCGGAAGCGGCAGATACAAATCACTATAAATGCCGGAGGAAACATCACAGAAGCGCTTCACAGGAGGCTCCCAAGCACTGAGGATGTCACCTAGACGCGACGAAACATCTGCAACACAAATTCCCAGCTCGGCGAACAGAACCACAACAACATATGAACTCTCCTGGAAAAGTGAGAGAGGAAGTATGGAAAAGGAAGCTGAGAAAAGAATGCCAGGGATCCCGAGACCAGGGTATAATTCCACCTCCCTAGAAACACATGTATGATTGTAGTCTAAGCTTGGGCTGATCAACCACACAAGGACCCACAGAACCCATAACCACTGACATGGTAATCATACTCATTAGTGAGTATTGCCAATGGCAACAAATAATTTTTTGTTTTTGCCTTTTCTTCTGGCCGATGCAACAATGATGTGCATTTCTAAGAGTCAAGTGAAACCACAATGTGATTGGACAAAGACATCACAAATTTATGAATGGGAAACATCCTTAATGAAACATCTTCATCATGTTATAGCAATAGCCCTGGAGGCTTGATACCTGACTGGCGTGTTGTTCTTAGACAAAAAAGGGAGGTCTTCTTGAGCTGCAGTGGCAATTTCAATTAGGATAGATAGTGATGCAGTTATAAAATGGACCAGTAATTCTCTTGACTAATGATCTGGGATCCTGGAAATTGGTGGCATTTAAATTAAATTATTAAAATATGGAATACATGCTAGTCTTCATAATAGTGACCACGAAACTGTCCTCAGATGTCCTTTAAAAGAATCCATCTGCTTTACAAATGTCCTTTAAGGAAAGAGATCCATCATGCTTACCTATATCTGGCTATATCAGATGGATTATAATGTAGATAACTCTTAACTGCCCTCAGAAATAGTGCAGAATGCCACTTAGCTTCAGAGTAGTTAGGGATGTGGAGCATTCCTTGGCCTTGCTGGTGATGCTGACATCCTGTGGAAAATGGATCTGGAAACAGGCAGCTCAACCATCTTAAGCAACACAATTTCCTGTGAGCTACCAGCACCTATGTAAAACAGGAGCACATATCTTCAAAGAAAGTCGTAATCCCTCTGTCATGCTTCACTGAAAGAGTGTGACCTTTGATCTTGAGGCAGTGATGGGTCTAAGGGCTACTGTCTGGTTTACAGGAGCCTCCCTGGGGGATAGTTTGCTTGTGGGAGTCAGGATAATAAGGGAGGTATTAGTTTCCCAACACACTCTTGAACTCCACATGTGCAAATGTCCAAAACCTGGGAGGAATCAGTGTTGGCAATGCCAATCAAAGGAGATTCATTGGATTTGTCAGAGCAGTGAGGCTGCGGATAGTTCTTCGTCTCTCTCAACAACATTGGTCAACACTGCATTTTCTTCCTCCCTCAGTGATGTGCTCACCTTCAAGACATTATTGAGCAAACCATCAGCAATGCTTATCACAATCACGTTCTGTTTCAATCACAGTCGCATGTTCTTTTGTTCCATTCACACATCATTCCCTTCTTACAATCTAATGCCAGAATAATCCCCAACCTCTCCAAGGACTCCTTATTTCACATTCCAAATGCTTGGCTTCACTTACACCACCAATATATTCTGCTTCTACCTTGCTGACTTTTGCAGTAAGCCTAAACTTTTCACATCTTTACTTGCCTTTCATTACTTATTTCTTACTCTCCAACCTACAGGATGAGACCTGACATTACATTCCATGGGAGGAGGGGTATGTGAGACAAAGCAAGAACAGTAAGAGTGCCAGACAAAATGACCTTTACCGAAGAAGTATGCCTAAGGTATTATTTTATCATGTGGTTTGATAAAATACTGAGTTTGGCAAGACTGGTCAAGGAGAAGGTGAATCAAAAAATGTCTGTAGGCTTAGACTTTGAAGTAATGCTATTTATTATGTGTTAATACTAAAGACTGCACTACATGGTAATCACAGATATCCGAGCCTCAGACTCTATATTGGGTAATGACTCTGTCCACACAATTTATACTCAGTAGTGTACAACTGTATGACATCATCACAATGTTACTCCAGGATCGTAAAGCCTTTACACAGCAGGCAAAATCACTGGGTATCAGATAAGGCAAGGCTAACAGCATCTCTGATTATCTGAATTCTGACGATTGTCACCTGCTCATTTCCTGCAGCTTAACCAAGCATGCGTTTGTTTTCTCTTCACTGTATATCACTTTCAGCAGAGGAAGTTTCCCTGGGTATGCATTGTCCTCTGCTCCATCCCTGACAAGAACTCGTATGGACATTGTCATACTGCATGGTTCGACAATGAACTAAAGAGGTCTGCACATCGTTCGCAAACAACACAGGCTGGCTGATACTGGTAGCAGGTAATATGCAAGAGACAACTCACAGCAAGATGAGATGGTTCTCTCCCAGCTTGGCTAATTAGTACAGGAATGAGGAAGTCTGGTCCTGGATTAAGGGAGACGCATTGCTTGCTTCCCATCATCGCAGCTGTTCTAAACCCTAGCACAAGAACACAGAACGGTATAGATCTCACCACCATGTCTGTGTTGACCATAATGCTAAACTAATCCCATTGCCTACACATTGTGTGTACCTCTCTGCCTGTTCATGTGTCTGTCTGAATTCCTCTTTAATGTTGCTGTCATATCTGCTTCTACCCCCCTCCCCCAC
>NC_057711.1:104392848-104418765 GCF_004010195.1 Chiloscyllium plagiosum | reverse complement strand
AAATGCATTCCAGGCACCTACAACCCTCTGTGTTTAAAAAAAAAGTTTCTCTTAAACCTTTCACACATTACCTTAAACCTATGACCCTGAGTAAACTATGTCACTATTTGCACCTCTCATCATTTTATATACTTCTATCACGTTGTTCTCAGTCTTTGATGATCTGGTGAAAACAATCCAAGTTTTTACAATCTCTCCTTATAACTAGCATACCCCAATCCGGACAACATCCTGGTAAACCTCTCTTCCACTCTATCCGAAGCCACCACATCATTCCTACAGTATGGTGACCAGAGTTGCGCATAGTACATCAAACGTAGCCTTACTAAAATCTTATCTGTAACATGATGTGCCAAAGTTTACACTCAGCACACCTACTGATGAAGGTCATGCCATATGCCTTTTTTTATACTTTATCCATAAGTACTGCCACTTTCAAGGAGCTATGGACTTGCACTGCAAGATCCCTCTGTATATCAGTGCTCCTAAGAGTCCTGCTATTTACTGTATACTTTCCATTTGCATTTGACCTCCCAAGATATATCACTCACATTTTTCTGGATTAAAATCCATCTGCTGTTTCTTCGCCCAACTTTTCAACTTCTGTGTCCTTTGATAGTCTTCCTCACTACTTGCAACTCCTCCAATTTTCATGTCACCTGCAAACGTATTAATCAGACCACCAATACTTTCATCTAGGAGAAAGTGAGGACTGCAGATGCTGGGGATCAGAGCTTAAAAGAAAAGCTTATGCCCGAAATGTCGATTCTCCTTCTCCTTTGATGCTGTCTGACCTGCGCTTTTCCAGCAACACATTTTTAAGCAACAATACTTTCATCCAAATCATTACATACGTATATAAAAAATAAACAGCAGCAGTCACAGCACTGATCTTTGCAGAGCATCACTGATTACAGACCTCCAGTCGGAGAAAGGCCCTCCAGAAGTACCGTCTGCCTTCTGTGATCAAGCCACTTTTGTATCCAACTTACCAACTCACCATATTGCATGTGACTTTATGTTTTGGATCAGTTGAACACAAAGGGGTCTTGTCAATACTTTAGGAAAGACCATGTAGACAATACCCACTCACCTATCCTCATCAATCATCTTCATCATTTCCTCAAGAAACTCAATCAAGTTTGGCAAGACAAGATCTCCACTACATAAAGCCATGCTGACTATCCCTAATAAATCCATTCTTCTCCAAATGTGAGAATATCTTCAATAATTTCCCTATCACTAATGTAAGGCTCACCAGTTTATAATTTCATGGATTATCTCTGTTGTCCTTCATAAACAAAGGAACAACATCGGTTATTCTCTAGTCTCCTGGGACCTCACCTGTGGTGAAGGAGGATGCAGAAACCTCACTCAAGGTTCCAATGATCTCCTCCCTTGCCTCTTTTAGTATCCTGGTATAAATAAATCGGCTCTGGGGACTTAACTGCTGTTTTGTTTTTCAAGACACCCAACACCACTTCCTTCATAATATCAACATGTCCAGGAATAACGAGGTTCCCCCTGCCTATTCTTACCATCATCCATATATCTGTCCTTGGTGAATACTAGGCAAAGTACTCATTAAAGACCTCACCCAATTCCTCTGGCTACACAATTCAAATCCCTCCTTTATCCTTAAATGGACCAGTTTTTTCTCTAGCTACTAGCAGCAAATTACTGCAGATGCTGGAGTCTCTACTGAAAACAAAAAATGCTAGAAATCACAGCGGGTCAGGCAGCTTCCATGGAGAGAGAGCATGGTAACATTTCTGGTCTCGGTGATTCTTTATCTGAGCTAACATGAAGTGTGGAGGGGGCAGCATTTATGCTATAGTTGATGGGGCAGGGGGGGAGGTGGAGTGGTGGTGGAGAAAGGATGTTGACAGTGCAGATAAAGTGATCAGAATGTGAGAATGGCAGAACAATGGAGTGTCTGCCAGACTGGAAAGAACTGACTGTCACCGCTGTGGGGTGGGGGTAGTGTATATGGCAGCAAGAGAGAGAGGACGTGGTGACAGAGAGTGTAACAAGCAAAGCTTAAAAAGAAAGGAAAGGAAAGGAATGGGTTCACAATTTGAAGGTATGGAACTCAATATTAAGTTGTAAAGTTGGTTGTAAAGTGTTAGTCTGAAGATGAGATTTTGTTTGTGCAGTTTGTGCTATGAGTTGCTGGAGCATTGCATCATGTTGAGGACAGACAAGTGAGCATGAGAGCAGAACACTGATAAAATGACTGGCTGTGGTAAGGTTCCGCAAAGCGATCACCCGACCTGCATTTGGCTTCTCCAATGTTGCTACTTTGTCGCTCCTAATATATGTATAAAATGCTTTGGGAATTCTCCTTGATCCTACTTGCCATGGACATTTTTTATACCCCCTTCTAGCCCTCCTAATTTCTTGTTTAAGTCCTTTTCAGCTTGCTTCATACTCCTCAAGAGCTTTATTTGATTTCAGTTTCCAAAATGTTGCATATGTTTCCTTTTTTATTTTTGACTAACTTTGCAATGTCTCTTGTCATCAAGGTTCCTGAACCTTGCCATCTTATTTTCATCCCCCATAAGAACATGCTGTTGCGTAATTCTGGTCAATTGGTCTTTAAAATATTCCCACATGTCAGATGTGAATTTACTTTCAAACAGGCACCCATGCACACCTCTCCCCTCCCCCCACCCCCCTCCCCACCCCATCCAATTTCTCCAACTCCTGCCTAATACTGTTGTAGTTAGCCTTCCCCCAATTTAGCACTTTCACCAGAAGACTGGTCTTATCCTAATCCATGCTATCTGAAATTTACAGAATTATGATCACTGATCCCAAAATGCCTTCCCACTGAAACTGCAATCATCTGACGGGTTCATTCCCCAATAGAAGATATAGTATGTTCTCTGAAACAGTTTGCTCAATACTTACTCACTAGCAATAATTGTTCTAAGTTCCTCTGCATTACCTGTTACTATTGGGATGGTACTAGTGTCCTCCACCATGAAAACTGAAGCAAAGTATTGATTTAGTGACTCTGCCATTTCTGTGTTCCCACAATTAACTCCAAAGGGACTAACACTAACTTTAACTACTCTCCTTTTTAAATACTTACAGAAGCTTTTGCTAGTTTTCTTTCATAATTTGCCTTCGGGAAACTTTTAAAGAGCAATAATCTTCCAGCCTGACACTTGCCTTTGTAATTAGTTATGCTTTAGTTTTTGCCTTTATATGACCTTTAACTTCTTTGCTTAGCCATGGATGTTTCTCGCTCTCATAACCTTCCTTCCTTTCTGTTTTGGCAGAATATTCACAGAGCACTTTGGTACTTTTAGGAAATGCTGATGAATTAATTTGAGAATAGTAGCAGGAAGAAGAATTGTGTTAATATTGCAGCATGATTAAGGCAGAGTTGGACACTTTCACGGCCTGTCACAAACCCTTTTTAAAAATAAAACATTGTTGCTATTGGCATGTTTGGTCTCCGGAGTTAGATACAGGCAAAATGAAAGTGTTTTATGTAAAATGCTAAATGTGGACGACAGAAAATATGCATGACTAAAGACAGCTGTCAAGGGGATATTATAATGCCTGCAGTTAATTCTGATAGAGACTGACAGCATCCAGCCAGCTGTTCATCTGCAGACAATTTTTCTATCGCAACATTTTAAAACTATCTGAAAATGATAGAGAAGCCCCAATTTGATGGGACTTGGACTTTTATGATTGCTGAATATAACTTAAACTCCTGCTAAGGAATATTCTCTATATTCAAAATCAAAAAAAAAATTCATTTAAACTCAAACTGAATCCATTCTTAGGACGAAATGGTGCTACTACCGTGAAGCAATGTCATTATTCATTGCTGTACCATTTTTCCACACAGCCAGACAAGAATTAAAATACTTTTATCAAAAAATGCATGGGATTAATGTTTACATGGATAATGTTTTGGAACTGTTAAGAGTCACCCTTAATTGTTGCTTCATTATCAGAAAGTTACCACTTGAGAGTCTTTTCCCACCAACTTTGCCCTCAATAGAAATGCAAAGGAATCAAATGTATTTTGACATCACATGTTGACATGGCCAGTCATTTTTTGATGTGCTATTATATGTTTTTATTAAGTAATTTTGCAACAGGTCAAATTTGATTTCAGTGGCTTGTTGTAAATTAAAAAAATTGAATCTTTTTTGCTAAACGTTGTGGGTCGATGTTGAAGGTCGAGTTTCACACCAGATCGACCCTTACTAAATGGTACATGGTTTTCCCGAATGGTGGTAGCAATCAAGTTGTTAGTTTTTAAAGTTATAGCAGTTTGCTTAAAGGGGAAAAAAATTGTACTTGTTTAATGCTCTTATAACCTTTAAATGTTTCAAACGTCTTATAACCAATGAAATACCATATAAACCTGTGTAAAAGTTGAGATTTTGAGACCCGATTTTTCAGCAAAAAGTTTGATTCAATCTTTACATAGGTATATGGTTTTTGGCAGGTTGTGTTGCATGCTTGGTTTGATCTAAAGATAATTTAATTATTCTGGAATATATTAACAACAATAAATATTTCATATTAATTTTCTAACATTTATTTTATAATATGAACCATAATGAATTAGTTATGACATTTTACATTGAAAGCCTTTGAAATCATTCTGATCACATGGAGTCATAGAGTCATACAGCATGAAAACCGACCCTTTGGTCCAACTTGTCCATACTGATCAGGTTTACCAAACTAAACTCGTTCTATTTGCCTGTGTTTGGCCCATATCCCTCTAAACCTTTCCTATTCATATACCTGGCCAAATGTCTTTTAAATCTTGTAACTGTACCTGCCTCTACAGCTCCATCTGGCAGTTCATTGCATAAGCACACCACCTTCTGCATGAAAAGTTGACCCTCATGTCCTTTCTAAATCTTTCTCTTCTCACCATAAACATACGTTTTCTAGTTTTGAACTCCCCTAAGGGAAAAAAAAATTCTATTTGCCTTATCTATACCTCTATGATTTTATAAACTTCCATAAGGTGACTCCTCAACCTCCTACGCTCTAGAGAAAAATCCCATGTGATCCACCCTCTATAAAACTCAAACCCTCCAGTCCCTGCAACATCCTTATAAATCTTTTCTATACCCTGTCAATTTAATAACATCCTTTCTGTAGCAGGGCAACCAGAATTGTATGCAGTACTTCAAAAGTAGCCTCACCAATATCCTGTATAGCCTTAATATGGAGTTCCAATTTCTACACTCAGTGAGCTCACTAATGAAGGAAAGCATGCCAAACATTTCTTTATCACCACCCAGTCTACCTACACTTTCAAGGAACTATGTAATAGAACCACCTAAGCCTTTCTGTTTGACAACATTCCTCAGGGCCTTACCATTAACATCTGAAACATCAAATGGTTTAACCCAATAGCCTGATTGTTTGATCTATCTGGACTTATTTAATTAAAGAATGCTCTTAAGATTGGCAGGAATAACTACAATGCTGGTGTTGGTCAATTTCACAAGACAGACTGTGTTG
Source organism: Chiloscyllium plagiosum (assembly GCF_004010195.1). Classification (NCBI taxonomy): domain Eukaryota; kingdom Metazoa; phylum Chordata; class Chondrichthyes; order Orectolobiformes; family Hemiscylliidae; genus Chiloscyllium; species Chiloscyllium plagiosum. The sequence goes on along the minus strand of NC_057711.1, from coordinate 104,413,251 downwards.
TTATTAAGGCAGAAGTTGAATAGATCCCAGGAGACCAAACTTCTTTTGTTGTATTCTTACCCATTTCAAATTGCACACATTTTTGATTAATTTCTTGCAACCATGCTGATTCATTTGACCTTTTTTGTCAATATGGATGGCATATCTTTCTGAAATTTTGTTTGGAGAAAGTTATATGCTTGAATATCCACATTTGTTATTTTGTGTAATCCACCAAACAAAGTGGAAGTGCTGTGAAGCACACCTTCTTGGCTAACCTCCTTTACAATCATGTTTCTTCATCAATCTTCATACTGGCCCTGCACACTGGAGTGATCAAGTTTATTGATGTTTTATCCACCATTCAAATGCAGGCTAATCGACATGTGTTCTTCTCAATATCGAATAACAAAATAGTTACATTTTATTAATTTAACAGTGGGTTCCAGTATTTTTGATGGAGTTCTAAATTGCACCTTCTCATGAATTTTGTTTATCAGTTGGCACTGGCCTTCAATTCTAGAATGTCATCTTTCTTCTCTGAAGACATTGAGTCATATTGCTTCATGGATAATAATTGAAGCATTTTGCTAAAGCTCACTAATTCAATCTGCTGCATTTCTCTCCAGGTTAGGCCACTTGCTCAGTATTTGGCAAATTTTCTCATTTCTTAGGCATGTTTCCTAAATCTCTATCTATTTCCTTGAAAATATTAAACTCTTGCTGCTGCACAGCTATTAGTTCTCTTCGCAAATGTCATAACTTTTGGTTTAAACTGAGTTGCATACTTGCTCTTTCTCTAAGGCATCATGATGAGTGAAGGAGTACTCATTTGTCTTGTGGATTTGCTGGGAAATTGCCACCAGAATTGGGGTGGCAAAATCTAAAACTTCATGTTTGTACCTTCACATTAACGCACTATAGAAATCACTGGTAAATAGTAATCACAATGAAATTTTATCCTAAACTCTATAAGGATCAACTTTTACATGAGATTTGTGAAAAGAAAATCATGTTTTTAGGTCAAAAGTTTGGCAATGTTTATATGCTGTTTGCTATTTACATGAGTAAATACGGTAATTATGTTGTAATTATTGCAACGTAGGAAATATTAGCCTCTCTCTCAGTACGTGACGTTTGCACTTGATTTCATTAGTACACCACTGGAGTACTTTATTTTTGTGCTCATCACGTGATTATCACCTCTGATTCAAAAGCTATACTTCTACTAAATGTTTCATCAATAAATATGATCATTGAATCACTTATTTATGTTTACAACCTGATATCACATATGTTGCTGGTATCATAATCCAAACATATTATACTTTGAAATTGCTGTTTGTCAATTGCTGGAGAACTAGGGCAGTTAAGTGAGATCTTTCATTGCGCCATTGTAGTGTTGTAGACCAGTGGCCGCATAAGAGGGAAACAAAGGCACTAGCTTTCATCACTTGAGTGAAATTCCTTAAAACCAGATTGGAAAAGGGTGAGGGGAGCGGGGATAGGGGAAGTGGTAGGGAGAGGTTGGTCAATTTTTAAAAAAACTTTCTGACGAAAAATTTGACACCTGTATAATTAGGGAGTATACTTCTTCTGACAAGTAAAATAAAACTAAGATATACAGATGCTGAAGTTCTGAAACAAAAATAGAAATTGTTGGAGAAACTCAGATTGTCTGGCAGTATCTGTGAAGAAAAAGTAGAGTTAACGGTTGAATCCAGTGACCCTTCTTTCGAGCTGAAAGTATCTAGGAAAAGGTGATATACATTGCTGAGGTCAAGTATGGGTTAGGATGCCACGAGGAGTTAGCAGATAGGTGGAGATAAAGCTCAGAGACAGACAGTTAGGCAGACAAAGGGAAACCGTACTTAGTAAGCCAGGGTGAAATAAAAGCTGATAACAGGACCAATGAGTAAGTAAAAATAGGTTGACTATGCTGAAAGCATCCCATGTCAGACAAATGTCTGGATGTAAGACTGTAATGGTGGCCATAAAACTATTGTATATTGTTATAAAAACTCATCTGATTCACTAATGTCCTTGTGATAAAGTATCTGCCATCCTTACCTGGTCTGGCCTATATGTGAGTGCAGACCCACAACAATGTGGTTGACCCTTAACTGCCCTCTGGGCAACTAGGGATGGGCAATAGATGCTGGCTTAGCCAGTGAATGAATTAAAAGAAAAACACACTATGGTCTCCTCTACATTGGGGAGGCGAAATGCAGACTGTATTACGATCACCCATGTTCTGTCCATAAATACGACCCAGAGCTTCCAGCTGCCTGCCACTTCAACACAATTCTCTGACTAATATGTCTGTCCTGGGCTTGTTGTCGTGCTCTCGCAAGGCTCTGCAAAGCTAGAAGAACTGCATCTCAATTTTTGTTTGCAGATCCAGCAGCCTCAGGACTCAATATTGAATTTGATCATTTTAGAGCCTGAACATCCCTGTCAATGTCCTTTCTCTATCTCCACACCTCAGTCCCTGTCATGTCATTGGCTGCTTTCCACACAGTCAACCGTATTGATGGGCTCCATTATCAGCTTTTCTTTCTCCCTGGCCTAATATTGTAGTTCCCTTCATCTGTCTAACTGTCCTTCTGTCTCTCTGGTCTTTGTTTCCACCTATCTGCTCACCCCCCATCTCTCTGCATATATACGGCCTTTTCCTAACTACTATCAGTTCTGAAGAAGGGTCACTGGACTCAAAATGTTAACTCTGTTTTCTCTTCACAGATGCTGCCAAACCTGTTGAGTTTCTGTGGTAATATCTGTTTTAGCTTCTGTGACAAGCACCATCCTGAAACTGTGGTCATGGTTATTTCTTAGTCCTTGCCTGCAAAATTGACCTATGATAAAATTGTTCAGCATTAAGGAACAAGATTATACTTTGCAAAATTTGCCATGATACTCAAGAAATGGTGCCAGAAAATGATACCCTGGCAGTTTTGTGTCAATTCTACTATGCATACGTGCTACCTCTACATTTTAGGAGAATAGTGTATTTGAGGCTGGGCATATGAGTGGAAGGGCAGAATGCTCATAAATTTGAAGGTGGTAGGATTATAGAAAGATTAAGAGTAGGGTCATGCGATTGAAGTGAGCATCAATTTCCTTCCCCTGCATTTCAGAATATATCCTTCATGGATTGTACTTTACCAGATTGATGCATTTGAGGCAACTAAAGTATATTAAGAGTGAGGTTATATTGGTAGGTCAACCTTCAGGTTTAACACAGCTCTGGACTATTGTTGAGAGAAATACCTATCAGATCTAATACTTCAACACAAATAGTGACTTGATATTGAATATTGATGAAAAGAGAGACATATCGCCAAGTGTCTACATCTTCCACTTGTCAGAATGAATTATGATTTATACCAAAGCACCTCTTTCTGCCCTGTAGTGTTTTAATTGTTTGAAATTTGCCATTCTTGAACTTGTCCTGACAAGTGACAGCTTTGCTACTATGCCTCTCTTTCTAGCAATATTGAATTTCAACTAATGTTTGCCAAACTTAAATTTAGCATAGAAAGAGCAGTATATGTATAAGAAATGAGGTAAAGCAAATGGCAAAATGATATGGTCTTTTATCCCTAAAGGGAATTTGCTACAACTGGGATGTAGCCTATGTGGAAGGATTAATGATGCTATAAAGTACCATTGGACCAATTGAGAGTTTTCTGGCTGTCTGCACCCTCTATGTATTAGAAGTACATTTCCCTAATCCTGTCTTTCCAGTTTCTGTGGTTTGCTGATACAAAATGCTTCTTTTGACAATTCAGTCAGAATGTTATAAATAAAAATGTTCTTCTCTGATGACCAAATTACCTAATACCAGTTGTCAACAAAAAGAAACACATCAACAGATCTTGTCAAGCCTCTTAGTTGTCCTCTGGTGTACATAACTTGAATATTGCTTGAAAAAAAATAGTTTATTGCAGCTTTTCTTCTTGCACTCAGTAATAACCAATCTAAAGAGAAAAAGCACTTTTGTACAACATGGGAATGATACTAATTGTCAAAAGGGCAATGATTGGTGTTGTTTTTGAAAATGTATCAGTTATATGATGACTGATGGTTAACTGCCAAGGAGAATCCCTTGAGGAATAAGCCAGACAATAGCTGTTGCCTATTTTGTTCATTTGAATAGCTACAGTCATATATGTATTGATATGTGGTTTCTATTAAGTGCAAGCGTACCATACAGCAAGCTACACTGACAATCTTAAATTGATTGTTACATAGTCTTTACCATGATCAGAATTATTTTGCAAGTATAATCCCATCACGTGTATTGTTGGACACTATGCTTAAGAGAATTGCAGGCATGGGTTGGTTGGGCACCATTAGTTCTTGGAAATAGTTGCGATCAGCAATTTCTATGGCAATGCCTCTATACTTGCTTGCTTGCAAAATGATCAATGTTCTTGTTGAACAATTTTTGAATGACCCTCAGGTCCAGCCACATATTAAACTTGGCACAAAATATGTCCTGCTTTCCCCAAAAAACTGCATTATAAATTTGAAACTAAATGAAAAAATTTAAATTTACTGTGAAGGCCTAATGAACTGTTCAATAAGGGAAATGTACCATCTTTTTGCTACAGCGTTGGGCGAAATCCACGTGTTGCACTAGGGTGCAGAGGCATCCTTTGCTTTGTGTAATGTTTTCATGAACATAGCAAAGGATTAACATTAAGTGAACTTTTAATTGACAACCTTTCCATAACTGAATTGTAATTACCTCCTATTACTGTGACGTTTGATTTCCTTTGTTGCAGTGAATCAGCACTAACTTACAGTCATACAGAGAAAAATGAATTAAGAGCTTATATATTACATTAGGGATCCAGTGAGCAGTGGAAGACATTTTACGTGATAATGTTCCCAGTCTCAGCCATTCCATTATGGGACAGCGTTGAGTAGAATATAGATTCTTCCTCACAATCAAAAGAAAGTCAGAGATCAATTCACTGCATTCATGTTCAAATGTAGTGACAGAGCAATTGTTTTTTTACTGCATCATCTCAGTACATTGGATAAAGAAACGAGTGGGTAAAGGAAACATGGCCTCTGGATTATTGAAGAGAGCAGTGTTCATCGGTACACTGTAGAGCTCCTGACACATTGACCTAATTGGGAATAGCCTCGGAAGTTTGGATTCCCAATAGGGATTCCCCTGCTCCCAGTACAATCCATGAAAGGTTTCAACTCTGAGTAAGAGTTAGAGCTTTCAGACAGTCGCACTATAGATAACTGAATAGTTCGTCTGCAGACAAGTTGAAACCATGTCTAACTCCTGGGTAAGTACACAACTGACACACCATGTCCTTCATACTATGCCACTGACTACCCAGGCCCTGGCAAACCGCTAACTATTCACTATGATGTCATCGAGGGGTGTGTGTAAGGGAAGTTGGTGTGTGGTTGCAGATTTCAGCTTAATAATTATCCAGGGATTCAGTAGATTTTTAATCATTTAAATTTTCTTGAGTAACAATTAATTTGATGAATTTGCTAATTTTAATGGATTCTTTCAGAGGGTTTTGGATGCAGGGGAATTGATCATCAGAATCTCCAATTTCCCAGATAATTCACACAGTATGTGGCATCTGAGATTCTACATAGTCCCAATGCCCAACCCCACCACTCTGTTGCTCAATCAACCATCTGACTAGTAATTATTTGGATCAATGTTTTAACAATCACTATTAATTATTTCAATTAAATTTAATTTCAGTGCTGGACTTCTAATTACAAAACATAGCACCAAAAAACTGCAGCTTTATTAATTTGTTCTCTCACTTTTAAAGATTTCTTGTTTTGTTACTGCTTTTAAACCAATCTCTCAAAACATTATTAATTACAGACTTCCATTATGAAGGCCAACAATAAGGATGAATTGATTTTTTTTCTGATTTAATTATGGAAGCTAAACTTGTCAACAGACCAAAAGAGCCCGTCAATAGGGAAATTCATCTCAAATTTGTTTTTAATTGCCATTATGTGTGAAATATCTCCAAATCCAGAGAGAAATGTTTTCTGTCTCTTAGAAAAATACCTGATTTGACACAAATCTTAATTACCTCAAAAAGTGGACTGCCTCTGATCAGATGATTTAAGGAGACTTGCATCTCTAGGGGGTTGTATTGATCCAGAAGTCAGTACTCCAGTCACCTTCCTGATTCAATGTAAAATTGTATAACAGAGCATGCATTATGTGAAAATACAGCAACAAGCAATGACAGTTGGGTTGTGTCAAATGCCTTACCAATGTTCTATTGATTTAAGCTCCTGGAAGACTGTCTTTCTCTGCAATCTAAATGCATTTAGCACAGACATGGTCCATGACTACTTGATGCAATGCTTAATCATTTAACCAGTCACCTGAAGGCTATTGGGCAGGGATCAAATATGGATAGTTTCCACTCTTCCAGTCAGTTGTGATTCAATTGGCAGCACTCGTGCTTCTGAGCCAGAAGGCTATAAACTCATGTCAGAATAGTGACTTCAGTGCATGAAGTTAAGCTAACACTCTAAAGCAGTATGAAGGTTGTGCAATAGATGTAGTGTTCATTCAAGGCTCCATCTATCCACTTGGGTGGTTGTTGGAATTCCATGGCATTTTTGAAGAAAATCACAAGAGTTTGCCCTAGGCATTTCTCGGTCACTCAACCAACATCACTAAAACAGATAACATGGTTGTTGTTGCAATGCAGTTTGTGGGACCTTGCTGTGTATGTTAGCTATTGCATTTCCTGTATTACAGCAGTTAATGGGAGTAAGACGTTAGTTGGTTGCAAAGTGCAGTGTGGTGCCCTGAGATTGTGAAAGGAGCTTTTCTTTCCTCCATTCTTGGTAGAAGTTATCTGGCTGTTAATAATGTTACAAGAAGGAGACAGGCAGCTGAATCAAATCAGTTTTCCAATCTCTGTATTTGCAACACAGTGAAATTAAAGTGCTCAAACAAAATCTCAAAATTGACCCCAATGGTTTTCCTTACTTTTTGAATAATCAGACTTTGTGAATAATTAACACTAGATATCAGATTTATAGCTTACACAAAAGACTTAACAATTTATTAATAATATAATAGCTTTAGCAGAACAAAGTTAGACCACAAGACATTAATTAAAATGTCTAAGATGTAAATCCAGACATTTACATCTTGTTAACTCTCACCCCACTCTCTCAAAACAAACTGACACAGTTAAGCTATAAATCAGAAGGGAAAAGTACATAAAAACTGAAAGAACTGTGGTTGTAGTAAATCAGAAATCAAAACAGAAGTTGCTAGAAAAGCTCAGCAGGACTGGCAGCATCTGTGAAGAGAAGTAAAAGTTAATGTTTCAAGTCAGGTGACCCTTCCTCCGAACTGATGGTAGCTAGGCAAATGTCGATTTATATTCAAACGATAGGGTGGGGGAGAGGTTAAGAACTAAGTGATAGGTGGGGATAGATCTCAAAGAGAGAGAAGAACAATTGGACAGACAAAGAAGTGGATGACGATCTGACTAGAAGGGTGAAGGGCTGCTGATGGAAACTGTTTGTGGCTAACAATAGGTGTGTAATGACAGACTATCTGATAACAAGGATTGCACGTTTGGTGGTTGCAGGGGAATGTTGGGAGTGAAGGAAGAGTGGACCAAGGTGTCCCACAGGAACAGTCCCTGCGGAAGGGCAGACAAGGGAGGGAAGGAGAATAAATAAGATGGAACTGGCTAGTTCATATATGTAGCCTCCATGATTTGTAATGTCACTGGAACGTGGAATTATAGTTTTTGGTTTGTGGAATTTGGTTTCCGGTGACACCGATGCATGTAAATAGGTAGGTTCCAAGGAATACTCATTTATAATATAACTCTTATAACTGAGATTCTATTCTCCAAATGTTCAATAAGTTGATGAAGAGAGGACAATCTGAGATCAATCAATCCTCTGTCCTGTAACTTTCACAGGAACAATCTTTCTGAACCAACACAGTCCAAAAACCAATTCAAATTCTGGTCTTCCCCGACCACACTGGCCGTCAGCCCATGAGGTCCCAGTTAAACTTCAACATCTGCCATTTGCTTGAGCATATGACCTATCAGGAGACTATAGAGCACTTTTATCAAGAATCAAATTGCAATTAACTTGTAGACCCGGTGTCATGAACAAATGACAGTTTGTCTTTTTTTAGAAACGCAAGCTGTTGATCGTAGTTCAAAGATCACCTTCAACTCTCAGCTTACAGTTTACCGCTCCAGACCAAATTTTTTTTTAAAAATGAAAAACAGAGTTCTAACAATGATCAATAGTTAGTGTTGACATCCACCGTCAAAAAGTACACATTAAGGGTTTCTCACTGCTCTGGTCACAGGTCTTAGTTGATGAAATTAATATAATTTGTAGAATTGTAGAGAGTAGATTTCAGAACTTATTGCAGGAAATGGGAGTGTTTTGATAGAGAGAAAAGAATGATCTATTCAAGTCTAATCTGTTACGGATAATTTTGTCTCGATGCAATAGTGTAAAAAGAGATGGCGGCTCATTTTATATCTCTCTCTATTTTCAATTCCACTATGTCCCATGGAAAGAAAGGAGGGGGACAAGTGGGCAGCTGATTCACTGTCATCCTTATTATACTAATGCACAACTCAAAATTATGCCCCACCCTCCTCCACTATCCAACAGTAAAATAAATAATAGTTATGTCCTTACACAATATACCTGCATTTGCTGTGTTGCAGGAGTACCAGGAAAGAGAAATGAAATCCATTATGATTGCTGTGAAGAACCCTATCCAGATGTAACCTACACAGTGCTGATACGCAGGCGTACTCTCTATTATGGACTAAACTTGCTGATTCCATGTCTCTTAATATCTGGACTCGCACTCCTTGTATTCCTGTTACCAGCTGATTCTGGAGAGAAGATTTCATTAGGTAAGAATTAATTAATACCTACTCTTTTCATTGGTGGTGGAGGTAATTGGATGGCATATGGAACTTGTATTATCAAAAAAAGAAAATGCAAGACTTTCAGAACCTGAATCAGAAAAACATAATTCCATTATACCCTGTGGTAAACTTTTTTAAAAATTATTTTTGTTCAAAATTTGCCACCTTACTGAAGTGATTGTAGTCAGTGTTCCTGTCATGGTGTAGGTGAGAACCAATATCTGAACTAAGAGACTCTGCTGTGGGAATATGGGTAGCTAAGATCAAAAGTGAAAAGCAGATCTACACCTCTCTGGGTTACAAACTGACCTATGAGAAAACTGGCATAGGATAAATCAGATGAGAGAGTTGAATGTATGCCTCGAAGATTGATATGGGAGAAATGGATTACAATTCGTAGGGATGCATCATACATAGAATCCCTGCAGTGTGGAAGCAGGCCATTCAGCCCATTGAGTCCACACCAAAAGTCGGAAGGGCATCCCACCCAGACCCAACCCACACATTTCTCATGACTAATCCACCTAGTTTGCACATCCCTGAAGACTATGGGCAATTTAGCATGACCAATTCACCTAGCCTGCTAATCTTTGGACTGTGGGAGGAAACTAAAGCACCCAGAGGAAACTTGCATGGACATGGTAAAAACTTGCAAACTCCACAAAGATGGTCACTCAATGGTCGAATTGAACCCAGGTCCCTGGTACTATGAGGCAGTAGTGCTAACCACTAAACCACCATGCCTCCCTGCTGGGAAAAGAGAGGGAACTGTAACACCGGGTTAGCTTTCACTTGAACAGCACTTGCACTAGCGCCTTGCCAAGTTGTGTGACTAGGGCTATCGAGGGGGATTCTAATTAAATAGCAGCATGGGGTGGAGTTTGTGAAGTGTTCACATCTGAAATTTAGAAGGCTTTGCCAGAAAGAACAAAGCAGCTGTGCAGGATAAAGATACAGGGAGACAGGAAAGGACTGAGCGTACAAATTTAAGAGTGCACCAGAAAATAATGAGAGATTTGGGAAAAATGATAAAAGAACAGAATTACAGCTGCTTCATCTAAATATGTGAAGATGCTGGCACATGAGTGAACTAATCGAACTAGTAATCTAGATGCTCAGGCCAATGCTCTGGGACATTAGTTCGAATTCTGACATGGTTTCAAGTCCCATGGAAACCAAACCCAAAATTAAGTGCCACTTGAGCACGTAAATGCCCATTGTCAGGCATTCTCAGCATTGGAGGACCCAAGCGGTGCAAGTCCTGCCTGCCAACTAATCAGCTGTATCATGCTGTAAATGTCAATGGGATCAATGTCACCCCACCAGAGGCTGAGGATCACTGTGGGTCAATACACCAAATGTGAATGAAGATGGGATGGGGATCTTAAGGGGGTTGCAGAAAAAATGGCAGGAATTGGGACATAATACTTTGTAGTCAGATTTGCTGGCAATACAGTGATAAGTAGTTAGGAAAGCAAGTTGTAATAACGTTACCAAAATATAAAAGGTTTAAATGAGTGGACAAGACCTTTGCAGGTAGGTGTGTGTAATGTGGAAGAAAGTAAGGTTTTCCACTTTGGGTGGAAAATTAGAAAAGCAGAATGTTATTTAAATGCAGAAAGACTTCAAATGCTGTGGTGGGTCAGAGGGATCTGGGTGTCCTTATAAATTATAAAAGATTAGCAGATAGGTGCAGAAAGGAATTAGATAACTGGAATATTAATGTTTATTACAAGCCAAGCGTATAATAATACAAGGTACTGTTGAGATTACTTTGGAAGTACTGTGTACACTTTTGGTCTCCTTTTTAAGGAGAAATATGCTCCCATTGTGTGTTTGATCCCCATTCCTGCTAAGGTGGAATTGGGATTTACCTTCTTCCCTATTCAAGCTACCCCATGAGGGAGGCTGTGGCACGAACAGCCGGACCTGGGCAGAGAACTTGAAAAGACAGCAGGTCTGGTTTTCTGAAAAGGAAACCATATTTGACAAATTGCAGTTGTTCTTTTGAGGATGTGACAAATGGGATTCTCTGCTCCGTAGAAAATGCATCTCGATGTCAAAAGACTTTTGTTTAAAATTATCCTATTGAAAAATAGCAGAATCCTTGGAGAATTTGACAAAGTATATGTGGGGAAGATGTTTTCCCTTGTTAATGGGGGCGGGGCACAGTTTTGAAACATGGAGTCTTTCTTGTAAGACAAAGATGAGAATTTGTTTTCTCAGAAGGCTGCTCGTCTTTGGAATTATCTTTTGCAGTGAAAAATGGAGATTATGTCATTAAATATAAGTAAAGTTGAGTTGAATGGAGATGACAAAGTTTAACTACTGTGTGCCTACATAACAGAGAACACAGGATATCACATCCTCAAAGAATGCATAGCTCTGTCACTGTTCAAAACACCGCATTTGACATCTTAAGTTTTCTGCCCAAAAGCAGGTCTGACTCGTAGTGCCACGGCCTTCCCCACAGGGTTGTACGTTAGGACAAGGAGAGTCGAAGGGTATGAGAGGTGGGCAGGGAAGTAGTTAAGGCCATGATTAGATCAGTTTTCATCTTTGTGAATGGTGGAGTAATCTCGAGGGACCGACTGACCTTGATCTTGCTCCAGTTTCTCAGGTTCCTGTGTTTCTATGTTCCAAACTATCGCTTCCAGCCAAAGTGACACAGTATTGACGTGGTTTTGATTTTAGCTGTCAAAGTAATTTATTGCTGCTATTTTTGTTTCAATTGGACTGCATAACTGGCAAATCTTATGCTGTTTCACCTCGCCACTTCTTTTCTGACCTACAGGAATCACTGTGCTCTTGTCCTTAACGGTATTCATGCTACTTGTAGCTGAAATAATGCCAGCAACATCTGACTCTGTCCCTTTGATTGGTGAGTTATTCACACTTCACAATATCTGTACTGCATTGCTAAGTAAAATAGACATCGATGTAAATTTGTAGATTTGTCAATTTAATTAAATAGATTGCAAAAACAATGGATAGTGAGTTCCCTAACAAAAATTAATATTGTTTTAAAAAGTGGAAAATTAAAACTTTCTGAACCCCCAACCTCGGTTTAAGTATAATAACTAAAAAGTGAAACTCAGGATTTCACACACACTGGCATATTTTGTGATGGTATTGCACATTTTGCATGTTGCAAAATACTTGGATGTGAATTGCTTTTTGTGTGCAAACTGGATAATTTCATTGGTGTCATTCTTGAAGGGTTTAGCTTCTGTTTTCTAAACTGATGTAATTCCAGCAAGAATTCTACCATCTGGACTAAAGATCTTCCACAAATGAAACCATCTAAATGAGCATTCCAAAATTAAAATAAAAGAAATGCTAACATTTGAGGAAGGATTGGAAATAAATAGCTGCATTTTGAGGCACTGAAGTAAACATTTTATGTCAGAATGCCAATGAAACGTAGCTATATAATGAGTTCTGGAGGGCTGTTGTGGCATAGTATTAGTGCCTCTGTCTCTGAGCCAGGAGACCTGGTTTCACATCAGACTTGCTCCAGAGGTGTGTCATAATGTCTCTGAACAGGTTGATTTTATAAAGAACCTAGAAAGAGTCTTACATGGAATATAGAACAAAACAGCACAGGAACAGGCCGAACATGACACCAAATTAAACTAATCCCCTCTGCCTGCCCTTGGTCTATATCCCTCCATTCCTTGCATATTCATGTGCTTACCTAAAAGTCTCTTAAACCTGAATTGACCTTGACAAACTGCTTGCCTAGGTTAAAATCAAAGTGTAAGCCTTTGATGTTAGAAATGTTTATAAGACGTTTGAATATACTTGGCATGCTATATTCTTAGATTTCTTTAATCCTAGAATTGTGACTTTCAATGGTTTGGGGATCTCCAGCTCTGCATCAAGAGGAATGTGTTCAAGCCTTTTCCTGTTTCACTATTACCCAGAGAGTCTTTAGTTTTTGGTTATTTTCTCAATGTCAACACCTCGGCCCTCAGAGTCAGGTTGCTAGTCAAGCCGAAATCCTTTCCTCCAGTAGTACAAATTCTTGTGATTGTTTGATATTTCATATTCTTGCATCGGTCCTGATGAATGCAAGACACAAAGCTTTCCCAACTTGTCTCCCTTTTCAGAAATGAACCATTTCTGTTGATACAGACATGTGTATGCATGCGATACGATGGAGGAATGCTGAGATGGTGAAGAGACAGATATGTCGTGGGATTCACAGTTGTCCCACTGACAGAGTTAAAAATACTCAGAAAGTAACTTGTCGCAAGCCCAATAAATTAACATAGTTCAAGCCGAGGAGAAACAAAGTTACATAAGAATAAGATTGATTCAAAATCATTGAAATGTATTGTTTAGAAATTTGTTCACAAGAGGTGACAGATATCAAGCTTGAAATGTCAATGAGGTGTTTTGAAACTTACTTTAGTCACTGATCTTGAACTCAGGATCTCAATATGCTGGTCCTTGGAGTTTCATTGGAGAGAAAACCCTTTTTGATGCAACACAATTCTGTAGCAAACATCAGAGATACACATCTGTCAAATTGGGAAAGTAAGATATTTTATGGGATAATGCACACAACTGGAATTCCTTGGGTCTCCAAGCACTAAACATAAATGCATTTCCCGAGTGGTATTTCCGATCAGAATTCCTCAGACATACTCAAGGTCAGTGCGGGGTCAAGTGATTTACAAATGTCAGACATCTCCATATCAAGGTTGGTACATCTTTGGTATGAGCTACAGGAGGGTAAAACAGTACCGATTAGTCACTTTGTGGTCACATTTCTTTCTTTTTCCTGTTGCATGAGACAGGTAAAGCACATCAAGTCATACAGTTGTACAACACAGAAACAGATCTTTCAGTCCAACTTGTCCATGCTGACCAAATATTCTAATTAATCTAGTCATGATTGCATCTTTCTTTTTTTGTAGCTCATTTTCCCTTTTAAGAGCCTGAAGCTAGAAGCTTTAGCTTGAGCAGTCCCCTCCACATAACTCACTTTGATAAGGAAACTCTTCTGCTTTTACCACCTGCAGTAGAAAGGTTGGAAGGATTCCCAGGTATTATGTTTTGAAGACGCCTTCCATGACCATCAAGGGATAAGTGGCACTCAAATCCCAGTGTCTAGGGCTCAAAGTCTAGGAGTCTATGTGCCCTGTATCAAGGCCTCTTTGGACATTGTGTGTTATTCTTGTGCAGCTGAGCAGTTGATTATATTTATGTTGGATTGAAGAAGAACAGACATCTATTCCCTCATAGGGTCCCATTTGCATTGCTGAAGGGATCAGAACGTGGAGAAATTTCCAGTCAGCTTTCTTTAATTGCAACTAGCAAGTCTCTCAACAACCCTAACTGATAATTAACCTCATGGGCATGGATAACGCTGTTGGTCCTAAACCATCCTCCACAGACATAGTCAGCACTGAAAATTACATCAGAAAACAAGCAAGCCAATCAATATTAGCAGTCTCAATGCCCTTTGTTTCTCAGTTTCATGGAAATGATGGTCAGGCCTGTTATACCAGACATCTGCTGCCTTCTCCTTATGGGCCCAATGATTTCCACACCAGAAATACTTTGACTAGGGAGGACATAGAAAAACTGAATTAAATACTTAATTTGTGATTCATCTTGAATGATGGAAAAACTATTTCCCAATGCATAAAGACGCATTACAGAAATTCACCAAGGCTACTTAAGCAGCACCTCCTAAACCCATGGCCACTACTCTTTCGCATATTTTCCACTCAATGCCAGCTCCACACCCTGATTGTTGTGATGGAGTCATGTTATATCACCATTTTCTCATTATGTTGCTCACTTGTGGTGGAGTATCAGTATCGGGAGAGTACTAGTTGGTTGCCCTCAATTTATGTGTGTATATATGTATGTGTATATGGCAATTGACAGGAGTATTATCCAACAAAATGGGTCACCAAGCCACGGAAACAGATATTAGCATCTCTGGAAGTAGATTTTATGAATGGTCTTAAGGAATTTTAGAGAAGTTTAAGTAAACCTGTACAGCTATCTGACTAGACAGCACTGCCTCTGCTGTTTGGTTTCATATATCTCTGGACATCAGAGTTTGTTCTAAGAAAGTGAACAAACAGTGAAATTTATAGCTGGCCTTGAAGAAACCTGTATGGGAAGCTCACAGCCGTGGGACATCTAAATGTTTTTCTGAAAGGTGTAACCTTACTTTTATTTTTATAAATCTACAATTGTGAGTAGAATGGGTTTTTTTTAATATATAGAGTCATAGAGATGTAGAAACAGACCCGACATTCCAACTTGTCCATGCCAATCAGATATCCTAAATAAATCTAGTCCTATTTGCCAGCATTTGACACATATCCCTCTAAACCCTTCCTATTCATAGACCCATCCAGATGGCTCTTATATGTTGTAAGTGTACCAGCCTCCACTACTTCCTCTGGTAGCTTATTTCATATAAGCACCACCCTCTGTGTGAAAAGATTTCCCCTTAGGTCCTTTTTAAAATCTTAGACTTCTTGCCTTAAACCTACGCCCTTTGGTTCTGGACTTCTCCCCCCCCCCCCCTTCCTCCCCCAGGGAAAAAAACCTTCTCTATTTACTCTATCCATGCCACTTATGATTTTATAAACCTCAATGGTCACCCCTCAGCCTCCGACGCTCCAGGAAAGATGGCACCAGCCTATTCAGCTTCTCCCTATAGCTCAAACTCTCCAATGCTTGTAAATCTTCTCTGAACCTTTTCAAGTTTCACAATGTCCTTCCTATAGCTTCCTATAGAAGCAAAGAGGTCCTTCTGCAGCTGTACAGGGCCCTGGTGAGACCACACCTGGAATATTGTGCGCAGTTTTGGTCTCCAAATTTGAGGAAAGACATTCTGGCTATTGAGGGAGTGCAGCGTAGGTTCACGAGGTCAATTCCCGGAATAGCGGGATTATCTTACGCTGAAAGATTGGAGCGACTGGGCTTATATACGCTTAAGTTTAGAAGGCTGAGAAGGGATCTGATTGATACGCATAAGATTATTAAAGGATTGGACACTCTAGAAGAAGGAAGCATGTTTCCGCTGATGGGTGAGTCCCGAACCAGAGGAAACAGTTTAAAAATAAGGGTTAGGCCACTTTGAACAGAGTTGAGGAGAAACTTCTTCACCCAGAGAGTGGTGGGTGTATGGAATGCTCTGCCCCAGAAGGCTGTGGAGGCCAAGTCTCTGGATCCTTTCATAAAGAGTTGGGTAAAGCTCTTCAGGATAGTGGAATCAAGGGTTATGGGGATAAGGCAGGAACAGGATACTGATTGAGGATGATCAGCCATGATCATAATGAATGGTGGTGCTGGCTCGAAGGGCAGAATGGCCTACTCCTGCACCTATTGTCTATTGAGATCAGAATGGCATGCAGGATTCCAAAAGTGATCCAAAAGTGGCCACAACATGACCTCCCAACTCCTATACTCAATACTCTTACTGTTAGGTTCTTTTCCCGAGATGCAATTCGGACACATCGACTTCTGCAAACAGTTAAAGTTTATCAAAGCTTGTACAAGCTAGCTGACCCCTTTGACCCTCCTCGCAGGCATGTGAAGTCGGGTCAAAGACGCCCCGAACAAAGAAAACACAACCCCTTTATAAGGTAAGTTGGTAATGCTCACAGGTACACTGGCCACTCCCACCTCCCCATAACATGTGACCCCAGGTACAGTGGTAGGATGAGGTCATCCTTGGAGATAATGCAAATGTAAATGCCCTAGTCCTGGGGAATCGTTAAGCAAACAATTTCCTGACTCCATGATTCCCCAAGACAATGCAGTTGTGCTATGTCCTAGCTTCGGGGGATAGTTACGAAAGCATTTCTGAATGGAAGGGACTGAATAAGAGTTTAACTTGACAATAGCAGCAGAACAGCAGTAAATGGCCACCTAAATGAACTGTGAGTCATCCACATTCCTGCATGCATGTCGCCCCCACCCAATGACAGTACAATTTAACCCTTTAACATTACACTAATGTCCCGAAAGGTAGTACAATTTAATCTTTTAACATTATATGACCAATAAAGGTAAGCATACCCAACACCTTTTTCACTATTCTATCTATTTGTGATTTTACTTGTAAGGAACTATGAACCTGTTTTGTTGAGATCTGTCTTTGATTAAACATTAAAAATATAAAACGTAAGTACTAAATTATCCTGGAGCAGTGCTTTTAGAGAACTAAGACTGTGTTGTTTTCTGGGTCTGTAGATTGTTAAGGTGCAAAGGTGTAAAGTGATGTGCTCTTCCTGTTGGATGTGGGACCCAAGGAGATACTGAGACAAGAGATCAGTTTGAGCCTGGTACAGTTGGTAAAAGTAATGAGTCAAACAGCCAGGATAAGCAGTAATAAATCAGAGAATGAGGTAGGACTGATAAATTAAACTGCATTTATTTGAATGCAAGCGACTTAACAAGTAAAGCAAATGAACTCAAGGCATAGTTGGGATCATGGGTCTGGGATATCATAGCAATTACAGAGATGTAGCTCAGGGAAAGATAGGACTGACAGCCTAATATCACAGGGTATAGATGGTATAGGAAGGATGGAAATGGGGGGCAAGAGGAGGGGGAATGGAAGGGTAACTTTTTTTTTCTTTTTATTTATTCATGGGCATTACTGGCCGGCCAGCATTTATTGCCAATCCCTGGTTGACCTTGAGAAGGTGGTGGTGAGCTGCTTTCTTGAACTGCTGCAGTGTACTTGCTGTGGGTTGACCCACAAAGCCATTACAGAGGGAATTCCAGGATCTTCAGCTGCTTCATCAATGACATTCCCTCAATTGTATGGACAGAAGTGGGGATGTTCACTGATGATTGCACCCTTTCAGCACCATTTGCGATTCCCCAGACACTGAAGTAGTCCATGTAAAAATGCAACAAGATCTGGGCAAGATCCAGGCTTAGGCTGACCCAGTGGCAAGTAACATTTGTGCCAGGCAATGACTATCACCAACAAGAGACAATCAAATCACTGTTCCTTGATATTCAATGGTGTTACCATCACTGAATCCCCCACTATCGACATCCTGGGAGTTATCATTGATCAGAAACTCAACTGGACTCACCAAATAAATGCGGTTCCTACTAAAGCAGGTCAGAGGCTAGCAATACTGAGGCGAGTAACTTCACCTCCTGACTCCCCAAAGCCTGTCCACCATCTACAAGGCACAAATTAAAAGAGTGATGGAATACTCTCCACTTGCCTGGATGAGTGCAGTCCCAACAACATTCAGGAAGCTTGACACCATCCAGGACAAAACAGCCTGCTCGATTGGCAATCATTCTCTCCCTACACCACTGATGCTCAGTTGCAGCAGTGTGTACTATCTACAAAATGCAGAAATTCACCAAAGATCCTCAGACAGCATCTTCCAAGCCCATGACCACTTCCATTTAGAAGAACAAGGGCAGCAGATGTATGGGAACACCACCACCTTCAAGTTTCCTTCCAAGCCACTCACCATTCTGACTTGGAAATATATCACCATTCCTTCACTGTCATTGGGTCAAAATCCTGGAATTCCCTCTGTAATGGCCTTGTGGGTCAACCCACAACAGGTACACTGCAGCAGTTCAAGAAAGCAGCTCACTACCACCTTCTCAAGGGCAACTAGGGATAGGCAATAAATGCTGGCCGGCCAGTAATGCCCGTGAGGGACTCCAGCAATGTCCTGGAGCTGAGATGACTGACCTCCAACAGCCATAACTATGTGTCAGGTATGTCTCTAATTACCCAGAGAGTTTTCCGATGATACCCAATGATTCCAGTTTTGCTAGAGCTCTGTGATGTCACACTCGACTGAAAGTAGCCTTAATGTCAAGCACTGTCAATCTCCCCTCCCCTCTGGAATTAGTATGGCTGTATTTAGGGAGAATACTCTGAGGAGTACGTCCTGAGAAGATTTTTGGGTGGAACTGAGAAATAAGAAAGTGATGATCATATTACTGGAATTGTACTATAGATTCCCTGCCCCCCCCCCTCCCCCCCGTAGGAAATTGAGAAGAAAATTTGTAAGGAGATCTCTGTTAACTGTAAGAATAATAGTGTTCGTAATGGCCGGGGATTTTAACTTTCCAAACATAATTGGGTCTGCCATAGTGTTAAGGGCTTGGATGGAGAGGAATTTTAGTGTGTAAAAGACAGCTTTCTGATTCAATATGTGGATGTACCTACTCAAGAAGGTGTAAAACATGACCAACACTTGGGAATTAAGGCGGATCAGGTGACTGGGGTGTAGGTGGGGGAGCATTTTGGGGCCAGTGATCATAATTCTATTTGCTTTAAAATAACGATGGAAAAGGATAAACCAGATCTAAAAGTTAAAGTTCTAAATTGGAGGAAGGCCAACTTTGATGGTATTCGGCAAGAACTATCAAAAGTTGATTGGGGTTGAATATTTGCAGGTAAAGGGATGGCTGGAAAATGGGAAGCCTTAAAAATGGATAACGAGAGTCCAGAGACAGTATGTTCCTCTTAGGGTGAAGGCCAAGGCTGATAAGTGTAAAGAATACTGGATGATGAGAGAAATTGAGGTTTTGGTTAAGAAAAAGAAGGAAGCACATTGTCAGGTGTGGACAAAAAGAGATTAAGTGATTCCCTAGAAGAGCATAACGGCAGTAGAAGTTGGCAGATAGAATTAAGGAGAATCCAAAGGCATTTTAAAAATATATTAAGGACAAAAGGGT
Organism: Chiloscyllium plagiosum; assembly: GCF_004010195.1. Lineage (NCBI taxonomy): Eukaryota > Metazoa > Chordata > Chondrichthyes > Orectolobiformes > Hemiscylliidae > Chiloscyllium > Chiloscyllium plagiosum. The sequence goes on along the minus strand of NC_057711.1, from coordinate 104,393,611 downwards.
AACTAGGGAGAGAATAGGGCCCCTCAAAGTTCAGCAAGGTGGCCTTTGTGTGGAGCCACAGAAAATGGGGGAGATACTAAATGAAAAATTTGCATCAGTATTTACTTTGGAAAAGGATATGGAAGATATAGACTGTAGGGAAATAGATGGTGACATCTTGCAAAATGTCCAGATTACAGAGGAGGAAGTGCTGGATGTCTTGAAACGGTTAAAGGTAGATAAATCCCAGGACCTGATCAGGTGTACCTGAGAACGCTGTGGGAAGCTAGAGAAGTGATTGCTGGGCTTCTTGCTGAGATATTTGTATCATCGATAGTCACAGGTGAGGTGCCGGAAGATTGGAGGTTGGCAAACGTGGTGCCACTGTTTAAGAAAGGTGTAAGGATAAGCCAGGGAACTATAGACCAGTGTGCCTGACATTGGTGGTGGGCAAGTTATTGGAGGGAATCCTGAGGGATAGGATATACATGTATTTGGAAAGGCAAGGACTGATTAGGGATAGTCAACATGGCTTTGTGCATGGGAAATCATGTCTCACAAACTTGATTGAGTTTTTTGAAGAAATAATAGAGAAAATTGATGAGGGCAGAGCAGTAGATGTGATCTATATGGACTTCAGCATTTGACAAGGTTCCCCATGGGAGTCTGATTAGCAAGGTTAGATCTCATGGAATACAGGGAGAACTAGCCATTTGGATCCAGAACTGGCTCAAAGATAGAAGACAGAGGGTGGTGGTGGAGGGTTGTTTTTCAGACTGGAGGC
>NC_057711.1:104381724-104392449 GCF_004010195.1 Chiloscyllium plagiosum | reverse complement strand
TAATGGTAAGGTCCTAGGGAGTGTTGCTGACCAAAGAGACCTTGGAGTGCAGGTTCATAGCTCCTTGAAAGTGGAGTCGCAGGTAGATAGGATAGTGAAGAAGGCGTTTGTATGCTTTCCTTTATTGGTCAGAGTATTGAGTACAGGAGTTGGGAGGTCGTGTTGCAGCTGTACAGGACATTGGTTAGGCCACTGTTGGAATATTGAGTGCAATTCTGGTCTCCTTCCTATTGGAAAGACGTTGTTAAACTTGAAAAGGTTCAGAAAAGATTTACAAGGATGTGGCCAGGGTTGGAGGATCTGAGCTACAGGGAGAGACTGAACAGGCTGGGGCTGTTTTCCCTGGAGTGTCGGAGGCTGAGGGGTGACCTTATAGAGGTTTACAAAATTATGAGAGACATGGATAGGATAAATAGACAAAGTCTTTTCCTGGGGGTCGGGGAGTCCGGAACTAGAGGACATAGGTTTAGGGTGAGAGGGGAAAGATATAAAAGAGACCTAAGTGGCAACTTTTTCAAGCAGAGGATGGTATATGTATGGAATGAGCTGCCAGAGGATGTGGTGGAGGCTGGTACAATTGCAACATTTAAGAGGCATTTGGATGGGTATATGAATAGGAAGGGTTTGGAGGGATATGGGCTGGGCGCTGGCAGGTGAGACTAGATTGGGTTAGGATATCTGGACGGCATGGATGGGTTGGACCAAAGGGTCTGTTTCCATGCTGTACATCTCTATGACTCTATGACTCTAAGTATATTTAAGTGGGAAATCAGAAGAGCAAAAAGGGGAAGTGAGATAGCTTTGGAAAATAGGGTTAAGGAGAATCCAAAGGGATTCTCCAAATACATTAAGGACAAAAGTATAACTAGGGAGAGAATAGGCCTCCTTAAAGATCAAGAAAGAGGCCTATATGTGGAACTGCAAGAGTTTGTGGAGATAGCGATATCTTGAAAAATGTCCATATAACAGAGGAAGTGGTACTGCATGTCTTAAAATGCATAATAGTGGATAAAACCACAGGACTGGATCAAGTGTCCCCTAGAACTCTGTGGGAAGCTAGGGAAATGATTGCTGGACCCCTTGCTGAGATATTTGTATCATCGATAGCCACAGGTAAGGTGCTGGAAGACTGGAAGTTGGCTAACGTGGTGCCACTATTTAAGAAAGGTGGTAAGGAAAAACGAGGGAAGTAAATACCGGTGAGCCTGACATCTGTGGTGGACGAGTTCTTGGAGGTGATCCTGAGGGACAAGATTTAAACGTATTTGGAAAGACAAGGACTGATGAGTGATAGTCAACATAGCTTTGTCCATGGGAAATTGTGTCTCAATAACTTGATTGAGTTTTTTGAAGAAGTGACAAAAAGGATTGTTGAGGGCAGAGCGGTGGATCTGATCTACATGGACTTCAGTAAGGTGTTCAACAAGGTTCCTCATGGTAGGCTGGTTAGCAAAGTTAGATCACATGGAATACAGGAAGAACCAGTCATTTGGATACAGAACTGGCTTGCAGGAAGGAGACAGAGTGCGGTGGTGAAGGGTTGCTTTTCAGACTGGAGGTCTGTGAGCAGTGGTGTGCCACAAGGTCCACTGTTCTTCTTCGTTTATGTAAATAGTTGGGAGAAAGTGATGACTGCAGCTGCTGGAGAATCAGAGTCAAAACGTGTATTGCTGGAAAAGCACAGTGGGTCAGGCAGCATCCGAACAGCAGGAGAGTCAATATTTTGGGCATAAGCCCTTCATCGGGTATGTGGATGTGAACATAGAAGGTGTGGTTAGCAAGTTTGTAGATGACACCAAAATTGGTGGTGTCATGGGTAGCGAAGAAGGTTACCTCAGAGTACAACAGGACCTTGATCAGATGAGCCAATGGAATGAGGAATGGCAAATTAAGTTTCATTTAGATAAATTTGGAAAGGCAAATCAGGGCAGGAATTATATACTTAATGGTATGGTCCTGAGAAACGTTGTTGAGCAAAGAGACCTTAGAGTTCAGGTTTATAGTTCCTTGAAAGTGGAGTCATAGTTAGATAGGATAGTTTGGAGAAAGTGAGGATTGCAGATGCTGGATATCAGTCGAAGAGTATGGTACTGGGAAAGCACAGCAGGTCAGGCAGCATCCAAGGAGTAGGAGAATCGACATTTCAGGCATAAGCCCTTCATTAGGAATTCTTGAGACAGGATAGTTTGGTATGCTTGCCTTTTTTAGGAGTTGGGAGGTTATATTGTGGCTGTACAGGACATTGGTTTGGCCACTTTTAGAATATTTTGCATCAAATTCTGGTCTCCCTACTATAGGAAGGATAGGGTCCAGAATGGATTTACAAGGATGTTGCCAAAGTTGGAAGGTTTAAACTGTAGGGAAATACTTAAATAAGCTGGCACTATTTTCCCAGGAGCGTCAGAGGCTGGGGAATGACCTTACAGAGGTTTATAAAATCATGAAGGTCATGGATAGGATAAATAGATGAGTTTTTGCCCAACATAGGGGGTGCCAAAAGTGGAGGGCAGAGGTTTAGGGTGAGAGGGGAAAGATTTAAAAGGCACCTAAGGGGCAACTTTACACGCAGAGGGTAGTGCGTGCATGGAATGATCTGCCAGAGGAAGTGGTGGAGGCTGGTACAATTACAGAACTTAAAAGGCATCTGGATGGGTATATGAATGGGAAGGGTTTAGAGAGATATGTGCCGAATGCTGACAAATGGGACTACATTTATTTAGCATATCTGGTCGGCATATTTGAGTTAGACTGAAGGGCCTGTTTCCATGCTGTAATGTCAATGTTTAGACTTTAGCAGGAGTGGAGTGATTAAACTCGAGAATATGCAAAGTGCCAGAATTGCAAAAGCACAGTGATCTTGGAGATTGTAGTGTTGGAATAGCTTATAGAGACAGAAAGTGAAAAGGTCATGGAAGGATTTGCAAACAAGGATGAGAATTTTAAAACTGAGTGTTAACGTGATTGCGTGACAGGATGAATTAAGACTTGAAAATTTTGAAAAAGGGTTTTCAGCAATGTGAATGTATTAACATATATGCTTTATCATATTTGATGGATAAAATTGTTGGACATTGTGAAGAATTTTATCAGCTTTTTTTGGAAATGCACTGTAAATACTATGTGAAACATCAAACTGACAGAAGATATTTTCTAACAATTCACTTCGCATGACGTTATGGATAATCCAGAGAGATTCTACAAGTATATTAAGAGGAAAAGAACAACTAGGGAAAGAGTAGGGCCTCTAAAAGATCAATGAGGCCATCTGTGTTGAATCTCAGAGGTGGGAGAGTTATTAAGTTAATATTTTGCATCTACAGTTTTTACTATAGAGAAAGGAATAGAGCCTAGAGAACTCAGGGAAATAAATATTGATGTGGAGAAGTTGACATTTCAGTCGACATGCTTCATCAAGACTGGAGAGGGAAAAGGACCTCAAATAAATGGGTGGGGTGTGGTTGGGAAATTTAGATGGGGTAGCAATAGAGGAATGCAAGTAGGGAATTATTGTGATCGGTCAGTGGGAAGGGTGGAGCAGATAGATGGGAAGGAAGATGGAGGGGTAAAGTCAAATCAAGGAGGCCATTACCCCCTCTGGCATGTCACCGCCCATTTCAATTCCTGCTCCCACTCCCCCTCCGACATGTCCATTCTTGGCCTCCTCCATTGCCACATTGAATCAGACCACAAATAGGAGAAACAACACCTTATCTTCTGCCTGGGCAGCGCACAGCCCGGAGGACTTAACATTGAATTATCTAATTTCAAATAACCTTCCACCAAACCCCTGTCTCCCTTTCCAGTCCGACCTCTTCACTTCCATTTCACCTCCCAACCCTTCCAGCTACCAACTGGATTCATTCCTCCCATCAACTAACCAGGCCTCAATATAATCCTCACTAGGTTACTATCTCCCTACCCCCAACCTCATCCCATGTTCAGCCCTTACACTTCTCCCCACCTCCTTGACCTGACCTTACCTGTCCATCTTCCTTTTGAACTCAACGCTCCAACCTTCCCTCTGACCTATCACAATAACCTTCTACCTGCATTCGCCTATAACTATCCCACCTACATTTTCTCGGCCCCACTTCCCTCCCTCTATTTGTTTCTGAGCTCCCTACCACCTCCCCAGTCCTGATGAAGGGTCTAAACCCGCAACGTTGACTTCTGCACCTCCTGATGCTGCCTGCCTTGCTGTGTTCTTCCAACCTCTTATTTCTCTACTTTGCATTCCAGCATCTGCAGTTTTTTTTAAATCTCTAAATAAATATTGATGTTTGAAGACAGTTCATATGACAGAAGCAGAAGTTTTGGAGGTCTTAGAAAACATAGAAGTGGATAAATCTCTGGGACCTGATCAAGTTTATTGAGGGATGTTGTGGGAAGTTAGGGAGGAAATTGCAGGGCTCCTAGCAGAAATATTTGTCTCATCTATAACCATGGGTGAGGTGCCGGAGGACTGGGTGGTGGCTATTGTTGTGCCTTTATTTAAGAAAGGCTGCAAGGAAAAGCATAGGAACTATAGACCTGTGAGTCTGACGTCAGTGGTGGATAAGTTATTGGAGGTGATTCTAAAATATAGGATTTATATGCATTTGGAGATGCAAAGACTGATCAGGGATAGTCAGCATGGCTTTGTGTGAGGGAAATTGTGTCTTTTAAACATGATTGAGTTTTTTGAGGCGATTACCAAAAAGATTGATGAGGGTAGAACAGTAGACGTTGTTTATTTGGACTTTAAAAAGCTTTCAAGAAGGTTCTGTATGGTAGACTAATTGGTAAAGTTGGATCACCTGAGATTCAGGGTGAGCTTGCCAATTTGATACAAAATTGAGTTTAAGATAGAAGGTGGTGGTAGATTGTTATTTTTTGGACTGGAGGTCTGTGACCTGCGGTGTTCCATAGGGATCAGTACCGGGTCCACTTTTGTTTATCATTTGTATAAATTGGTGGTATAGTGGCAGTGAAGAAGGTTACCTAAGAATACAAAGCAGCTGGATAGGATGGGACTTTTTTGCTGGAGCACAGGAAGTTGAGGGGTGACTTTTATAGAGGTTTATAAAATCACAAGGGGCATAGACAAGGTGAATAGTAAAGGTTTTTCTCTGACGTGGGGAAGTTCAAATTCGGGGCATAATTTTAAGGTGAGAGGAGAAAGATTTAAAAAGGATATGAGGGGCTACTTTTTTACAGAATGGTTAGTGAGTGGAATGAACTACCAGAGGAAGCAGTGGATGCAGGTACAGTTACAACATTTAAAACACATTTGGAAAAGTACATGAATAGGAAAGGTTTGGAGGGATATGGGCCAAACTCCGGCAGGTTGGACTAATTTAGATTGGGAACGTGATCGGCATGGACATGTTTGACTAAAAGATCTATTTCCATGCTGTACGGCTCCATGAATGTTCACTGAACTAAGTAAACAAGTATCAGATGGGAACAATGCAGAATGCTTGAAATGCCATTTAACCAACCATGCAGCCAGCCTTCATAACTCTACCTTGAGCGTGAAATATTTTAATTAATTTTCATCCACAGTTCAGCTATAATTGATTCCGCAAGCATTTAGAAGCAGTTTTCTGAAATTTCAGCTTTTGTCCCAGTTTGACTGAATCCTCCCCACGTGATGTGGAGGTGCCAGTGTTGGACTGGGGTGGATAAGTTCAGAAGTCAGACGACACCAGGTTATAGTCCAACAGGTTTATTTGAAATCACAAGCTTTCGGAGTGCTGTTGCTCCTTCACCTGATGAAGGGGTAACGCTCCAAAAGCTTGTGATTTCAAATAAACTTGTGGTCTATAACCTGGTGTTGTCTGAGTTCTGACCTTGTCCTTTCTACATGTAAAGTGCTGAGGATGGCGATTTACCCAATACGTGAAGCAGATTGACATAAACCTGTCAGCGTTATTTCCTTTGTTGGCTTCTAAGCAAGTATCTATTGGTTGTTATCATTTAAGCAATAGTCTTCAGGGAGTTGAATATTTATTTATTAACAGAACTGCAAATATTTAAAGAACCATCAATGAAAGAGGCACAGCTTTTATAGAAAAGATGTACGAATTGAATTACTCTTTGAGAAACATGCATCTAGTGGAGAAAAATGTGAACATAAGGATAAATTTTTCAAAAACTACAAACTCAGTGAGTTGTCTGCATTTAAGTGGATTCTGTATTGGAGAATCAGGTCTACATAGCTGTCAGGCCACATTTGATCCACTCTTCCTATAAACCTAGGAACATAGGATCAGAGAACATACCTTGTGGGCTGTTATAGTTGAATTATAGCCAGGGTTTAATTTGGAGTTGCCATAATCTTTAAAGTAGAGGACAAATGTTAAAATTGCAAATTGTAAAATCCAACATTTAAAGTCTAGCATTCAATTCCTGGTGAAACATTTAGTAAGTAGGAGAAGTGAATTTGTAAGGGACTAACTTCAACATCTTACAAAATATATTTAAAAGGAACTGAAGTTGGAACTTGCATTTCCAGAACACTTTAACACAACTTGGAAACATTTCAATGCAATTCACACGGGCTGAACTACCATTCTGAGGAAGGGTCACTCAACCCGAAATGTTCACTCTGATTTCTCTTCACAGATGCTGCCAGACCTGCTGAGCTTTTCCAGCAATTTCTGTTTTTGATTCTGATATACACCATCTGCAGTTCTTTTGGTATTTATATTGAACTATTTTTCTATTACTTGGACAGATGCAGTAGCTGTTTATACCTAAGTTTCTTTGATTTTGGTAATTTTTAAGTTGGACAGAATCTTTTTTTACTGTGGTAGAATGAGCTAACTGAAAAGACCATTGAGAGATAAGGACAGTGAGTGGGTGCACAACGCTGGCCCACAAGGAGGAACTAAGATAGGGAGATGCAGCATCTGCAGAGATGTTAAAACCTCCAGTGGATACCCAGAGAATCCAGCAGCTGTCCAAAAACTATAGCAATGTGGGGAGGGGGAGGAGTAGGGTTGGGAAGGGGAAGAGGAGAGCATGGGAGGTGGCTTTGTGTCAGTGAGTGACCTAGGTAGATGGCACTGTTCCCTTTTACCCACCCTAGACAAAACCACCTCAAAATATGTTAAGAAAATAACCTAGACCTCATGTTTTCTTATTTGACAGGTTAGTTTAAGACGCTGTGTTCCAGATGCAATTTGATTGGTAAAACTACTCGACTTTAAGCAAAGCATACTTTATTTTTATAGTACAGATGAAATACAGACAAAATAAAAATGAGAATTCACTTAACTGTAACTCTATTGAAATGTTTAACAACATGATACATATTAACAACTACTAATTAACTACTCCAATATAGGAATATCCTATAAGCAGATTCTTGACAAAGGCAAATTCAGTAAAATACCTTGTCTCACATGCAATTTTAGCAGCAGGAAGAGAATTGCAGCTTTTCACTGTAACAGAGAGAAATATAAGAACTTCCACATCCAGCTTCAAAAACCAGCAACTGCTGAAAACTGAAACTAAAAATCCTGGTTCTATGAGCGTTTGACTCCATCCATTCAGGCTACTTTTATTGTTACAACTATTAAAATAAAGACACAGCCTCACAAACTGTCGGCATCTCTGTCTTAACCCAGGACAAAATACACCTCCTAAAGCCATAGTATCATCACACATCTCCATTCCTTGCACTTGTTTTGACTCTGGTGTTGTGGTGGTATTTTTTAAGCAGGGTGTCCACAAACCAACTGAAATCTCTTTGCACGGAGTGACCTTAATAGCCATTTAATAAACTACCCACTACTTGTGCTGGGTAATAGTCACACTTTCGCACCCCTCTCAAAATGAAAATAGTCAAGAGGCAGGATCGTAGTGAGAGACAACATGCCAGGCAATATTGGGCATTTGAAAACCCTTCTGCATCTATTCCTGTCTCAGTAATCACTTAAAAACTCAGCCTCACAAGACCATTTACATCTGGGAAGGAAATCTTATCCAGGTATGATGTAATTGGTAATTTTTATGACCCAGCATTGCATTTATATTTCTCTGACTAAAATGCATTTGAAATATGAATATCATACAAAAGCAGGATGAACTTTAGGCGTCCCAGATTCTAAATCGATTCCTGCAAGGATTGCAAATGCAACTTCAACTGATTAGTACTTATGATGTGACACTACTGTTCACATTCTTCACTGGATAGAGTTTATTAAACTGAATGTATTCATTCTGTTTGCATTGTATTTATTCTCAACATTGTGGAGGAGTTTCTCTGGCAGCATGTGTTGCTTGGTCTTGAATTTCCAAACACCAACATTGTGTTCAATAGCTCCCATAGAGTCAGGTAAACAAAACATAGATTGTGTGGCTTATTTTTAAATGCACTTCACTAGAAGTTACTTAATGGGATTCATCTTCAATGATGCAGCAGGGAGAGTGTCTGTTTATGAATAGCAGAAATATCACTCTGAACAGATATAAATATTCCAAAGTTCGTGTAATGTTTGTGTTGGCCCAAGGGTCAGATTCGCTTAAAGAGGTTGTAGAATGTGCAGTGTCGGGTGTCCATGTGTTGTTGCCAGTATCCACTTCAGCCTGCAGCAGTTCACAGTCCTAGAAGACATAGGGACTCAGCTGAAAAGGCTGGTAGCACCATCAAACAAAAGATAAATTTATTTTTATTGAATGCCTCAGACTGAGCCAGAGTCTTCAAAAGGTGAGTAATGGGCCCTTCTATGAAGGGAAAGGAGCCTGGTATTTCAATTAATGGACTAGAGACATTACTGCTGTTACCCAGGCTGCAAGATCCTGACAACCTACCCATTTGGTTTAGTTACACAAGAAACCTGCTGGTATCTGAGGTTGATATTATCGGTGGCAAAAATTAGGAAAATTGGTGAGCTGCCCCACCTTAAAAACCTATAAGTGAAGGGATGTAATAAGTTGTCATCTTGGTTGGAGTGAGGGTAGGGATGGAGGATTAGCCTGCACTTGCCTTTCCGTCCTCCACTGCTTCTATAAGAACTGACCTGGAGAGGTGCTAGAGAGGAAATCCAGCCAGGATCACCTACAATTGGCCATGGTACCTGACAAAGTAATTTTTTAAAAATGTATTATTTCATGAAATGTGCGTACATTTGCCAGCATTTATCACCCCTCTGCAATTGCCCTAAATTAAACTGAATTCCTTGCGTGACCGTGTCTAAAGGCAGTTAAAAATTAATCACATTACAGTTGGTCTGGACTCTCAAGTTGTTCAGACCAGGTAAGATGGAATATTTCCTTTCCTAAAGGATATTGGTGATCAAAATGAATTTTTACAACAGTTTATAATGGTTTTGCCATTGGATTTAATTATTGAATTTAAATTCCACTGCTGCCATGTTGATATTTGAACCTACAGGTAGTTCTATAACATGATGGTTGTGTTATTGTGAAACCCTGCACTATAGAAAAATCACACTTTAGAAACAGTGCTTGAAGTGTTGGCGATGTAATCACATTACAGCCAACACTTTTTAAAAGTTTGCACTTCAGAAACAATGTTCCCATTTTGTGAGTCACATTACAGCGAATGCACATGAACGAAACACATGTTATAGTAGAACGACCTGTTTGTCCCCAGAGCATTAGCCTAGACTACTGGATTACTAGTTCAGTGATATTACCATTTCACTATCATCTTTCTACGCAAGAGTCCTTGGGAAGAGATTACAATTCCATCACTGAAGAAAGAGTGCAAGTATATGTCTGTAAGGATCAGATTGGCAGCAAGGTCTCCTCCTTATGCCAACTCTCCAACTCCTTGCCTATCTATCTGCCAATAATCATTAAAGTTGTGCATCATTTTGAATCACCCCCACTTTCGGGGGGAAAAATAAGATTGAGGGAAGAAATAAAATGGTATTGTCTAACTCAACTTTCTGGACAAACACGTCTTAAAAGTCCGGTGCAATTTTCCTGTTAACATAAGACCATAAGATATAGGTGCATTATGTAGGACATTCCACCCATTGAATCTGCTCTGCCATTTAGTAAGATTGCGGCTGATCTGTTAACTACTGACTCCACCTTTCTGTCACTTCCTCATAACCCACTAGCCCTTAATGATTAAAAATCTGAGTCTTGAATATACTTAACGACACAACCTCAACAACTCTCATCGGTAAAGAATTCCACAGTTGAGTAGCCATTGATAGAAGAAATTCCTTCTCAATTCTGTCATAACTGGGCAAGTCCTTACTCTGAGATTATGCCCTCCCTGCCCTGCACTTTTCCACAAGAGGAAATTACTTGTCTGCATCTTCTTTGTCAAGCCACCTAGCACCTCAGCCCACCTGGTACCTGTACCCTGCACCCAGACACATCACTTACCTTGTATATTCACCTCCTGCCAGTAGCCGTTAAACTGACTTTGGACCTTTAAAACTCAACAGCTATTGCTGCAAAAAGTGAGTGATTTCTGTGATGAACTATTCCATTGCTCCCTGTTAGATTTTTTTGGACTGCTTCCGTGGTGAAGCTCTTGCCTCAAGTCTAGCCGGAAGACTTCTGCAACAGAAAATACTTTGTCTGATCTTGGTCATAAATAGGGAATCCAACCAAGCTTGGAAGATTTGATATAGAACATAGAACATAGAAGAATACAGCGCAGTACAGGCCCTTTGGCCCTCGATGTTGCGCCGATCCAAGCCCACCTAACCTATACTAACCCACTATCCTCCATATGCCTATCCAATGCCCGCT
>NC_057711.1:104338925-104376727 GCF_004010195.1 Chiloscyllium plagiosum | reverse complement strand
CTTGCAAAATGTCCAGATTGCAGAGGAGGAAGTGCTGGATGTCTTGAAACAGCTAAAGGTGGATAAATCCCCAGGACCTGATCAGGTGTACCCGAGAACTCTGTGGGAAGCCAGAGAAGTGATTGCTGGGCCTCTTCCTGAGATATTTGTATCATCGATAGTCACACGTGAGGTGCCAGAAGAGTGGAGGTTGGCAACCATGGTGCCACTGTTTAAGAAGGGCGGTAAAGACAAGCCAGGGAACTATAGATCGATGAGCCTGACCTCGGTGGTGGGCAAGTTGTTGGAGGGAATCCTGAGGGACAGGATGTACATGTATTTGGAAAGGCAAGGACTGATTCGGGATAGTCAACATGGCTTTGTGCTTGGAAATCATGTCTCACAAACTTGATTGAGTTTTTTGAAGAAATAACAAAGAGGATTGATGAGGGCAGAGCCCATTCAGTCCATCCTCTCTCTAAAAAGTAATCATATCTGCCCATTTATTCCACTGTTTACCCATAGGCCTGGCAAGTACAGTTGCCTCAAATGCGCAACCATATTTCCTTGATTATCTCTGCTTCCACTATTGTCAAAGGTAGATTGTTCCAGGTCATAGCGATTTGTTCACACTCTTATCCAATCAACTAACGGGAGCAGCTTTTCTTTGACTACCTTATTTAAATGTGCCATAATCTTGGACCCATCTATCAAATCTCCCCTCAATCTCTGCTTCTTGAAGGGTAACAATCTCAATGTAACCAAAACGCTAAAGTCCTTATCACTAAAACCCAATCTTATTTGCACCCCTTTATAAAGGATGGCACATTCACAAACATTGGCCTGTGGCTTAGTAAATTGGATTTCTCCTTGAATCATGCATGGCATACATCAGAGGGCTGGAAAGTAAAAATTCAGCTCATTGGAAATATTTTACCGAATATTCAATTCTCAGATATGATGCGTTTTCTAAAAACACAAAGCACAAAGCTATTGCATATCATTTTTGGATCAAACAACAAACAATTTTATTTCTTAGACTACCATTGTTTTCTTTTAGGTGAACTTTGGAATTTCTCCATCGGGACTTTACCTTGTTTCTTTTTTTTTTCATTTGACTGCAATGTTGAGGAGTTGAAGTGTATGAGAATAGTATGGAATTTGCTTGTGGACTATAGAAGAGTTCAAAATTAACCTGCCATATTGACTGTAACAAAGTTAAGTAAGAAATACTGTAGTCTATTTCCAAAACCCTCAGTTTTTGGTCAGTGAAATGGAATTCACAACAAAGAGGTGTACTATCATTCTGTAAAAATAAATACTGAACATTTTATTTCCTCAGCTCCAGGCCCTATCACAAAATAGCATACGAAAATAAATGAGAGATCCTCAAGGTCTCTCCATGAATGTGTCTTGAGAAGTCCTGTAACTATTCCAGTCCCCCTCATTCTCAGTGAACAGAATGTTATTTAAAAGTTAAGTTTATATGGCAATTGTCTTTGTCAATTTTTGAAAAGCAATTTACTGTAATGAGTACTATCTCCAAATAAAATATGCTTGCCAAATTTCTTTTTCTTATGATTGTGGGGATGCTTTAAATTACACTACGTGTACACTCTCACAAACAAGCAGCATTATGACAGCCTGTTGGATTTTGGAACTTGCAGTTTTCAAGAAACAAGTCAGAATATGTTTATTTGAATTGAGAAAAGGTCAATCAAAACATATCTTGTTTTTAACAAGGTCTTGGGTAGCCTGATTTTGGAAAGTACGTCTGTATAATGGATCTGCTTTCCATCCATACGATAGATGGTGTACTGTGGCCACACTTCATGCATCAGTGTTACCTCCACTGAGTATTTCAAAGTCTGTTTGCAAACTTCTTAACCACACACTGACTGATTCCAATCATTATGATGATGTTCATTGATCTGAAAACATCGGCTTTTTACAATTTATATCAATGGCCTGGATGAGGTAAGTGAAAGCAGGGTGGCTACATTTGCAGACAACACGGAGATACGTAAGAAAGTTTGTTGTGAAGAGAAATAGCAGGGTTGAAGATGGTTATTTAGGTTGAGTGCAGAAAAAAAAAACTGGCAGATGGAGTATGTGAGCAGTTGTTTATTTTGGAGGCATTACATAAAAAGCAAAGTGTTACTTAAATAGAGAGCCACAACAGAATTCTGAGGCATAGAGAGATTTAAGTGTTTGAGTACATGGGTCACAAGAGGTTAGTGGGTACAGTATGTAATTAAGAAGGTGAACAAATGCTATCCTTTATTAGGAGAGGGACACAAGGATGGTCTGCCTCAGTTATATAGGATTGGTGAGACTGATCTTGAGTAAGCTTTCGTCTCCTTATTTTAGGAAGAAATTAAGTGTATTGCCAACATTTCAGTGGTTTTCTTGATTGTTTTCTGAATGAGTGGTTTGTCTTTTGAGGGAATATTGAACAGAGTTGACTCCTTTGTGCTTGGGTTTAGAAGAGTAAGGGGGAACTTAATTGAAGTGTATAAGCTCCTGACAAGGTGGACTTGGAAAGGATGTTTCATCTTGTGGGTGAACTGGGGGCACAGTTGATACTTAAGGTTTTATCCATTTACAATGGAGATGAAGAGAAGTTTTTTTGTCTCAAAGGGTTTGCAACTTTGGAACTTTGCCTCAGAAGATGATTGAGGTGGGATCATTAAAACAATTTAAGGTGGACAAGGAATAAAAGGTCATTGGGATAGATGGGCATATGGAAATCAAACCCTAAACAAGAGCCATGGTCTTATTAAATAGTGAGAAAGCTAGAGGTGCTGAACTTCTACTCCTAATTGTCTGTACATAAGCTGGCACCAAAATAATTTCAGGTTATGTTGTGCTGAACTTTAGTCGAGGAGGCCGGTGGGGAGGCTGGACGTTTGGCTAGGAAAGTCTTCAGATGGGAAGCTTGCTTCTTTCTGCCATCATTGCAGGTTGTCAGCGATTGTACCCACAGTGGAATACCCGTTCACTGGGCTGTCATTTGATCCACTTAAGGCTGTAATTAAGGTCACTTTCCACTGTTATGTTTTGCCTAAGTCGGGAGAGCTCACTGCGTTTGGGTCAACTCCATATCACCTGCACTCATTGTTTCTAGCATCTGTCTGCCTCACCTACATGTCTGCAGAAATCTGTTAGTGCCTTTGATGATATTCTGGTACTGAGGGATCCTTTCCAATAAGCTTTGTTGTTGATGGTAATGCTGAGCTGCTGGCCTTTGGATTGGGCTGGTAGCTTTTGCGTAATGGAGATGGGCTGCTGTCATGAATTGGGTGGTAGACCCAGCTGTAGCCTGTTTTTTGGCTGCAATGGGACTTGATCCTTGGTGGCAAAATTAACCACACAATCAGATGGTGGTCTTCAGATTCCAAAGCGGCAAAGATTAGACTGTGTCATATCTCACTTGGGTTATTGCACTGGAAATCAAGTCCTGCTGTTCCTGGCATTGTCATAAACGTAAAAGATTTTATAAAGATGCTGCAAAATTCCCCAATTTTCATGGGTTTTAGATCCAGGCCTACAGAAAGCACAAACCCAGTTTTTGGACTTAACAAGAATGACTATTAAAAATAAAGATTCTAGCTACAGATAAATAATGTGCATATAGAAACTCTTCCTACATGTCCAGACAGACAGACAGGTGAACAAAAAAAGGGTGTTGTGGACGGAGGGAAAGACTGGGATGGCAGTTTGATCATCTCTGTACCTTTTTGTCTTGTCAAGATGGCCTGCTTCTTGATCTTCCTCCTTCAGCTAATTTCACTTGCAGAAGTGATTCACATTTACAGAGTCTCTGAATTATTAGTTAGAAGCCACAGTTTACAGTAACTGATGAAGGAAAAATAAGCTGGCTTTCTTCAGGCTTGAAGTGGTTTTACTGGTGAGGAAAACGGCAGTTCCTTCTCTCCTGGAGGTCCAATGACTTCTCACTCAAACATTCACACCAGCAAGGTCTTTAGTTACCTAGGACTCAAATTGTTATTGGCAGATAAAAGACCTTTATCATTGAAATCTGGTTATCATACCACAGACCAGTCAGCTACATGTTGACGGCTGAAGTTCCGTTTATGCACTCTGATTTAAACTTGTCTGTAGCTGGAAATCCCCCACTGTTAGAATGAACAGTTGTGTAAACAACGCTTGCAATGAGAGCAAGGCAAATTGTGTTTTTTGTTTGTTACAGGAGTCAGCAATCCTTCAATGATTCTTCGCTTTTAAAACAGTACTTATTCCAATTCCCCATGCAGAAAAATGTGGTCTTCACAACTGTAACAAGAGCAAATGTTATTATCTACATGGCTTTATTGAATATACTCACTCATACAATCTGTATTGTTATAGAGTCATGAACATACAGCATGGAAACAGACTCTTTGGTCAAACTCATTCATGCCAACTAAGTTTCCCAATCTAAACTTGTCCCACTTACATACGTTTGGTCCATATCCCTCTAAATCTTTCCAATTCATGTATCTGTCTAAATGTCTTTTAAATATTGTAACTGTATCTGCATCTACCACTTCCTCTGGTAGTTTATTCCACATACAAACCAGTATAGGCCCTAATGTGGCACTTTATCTAATCCCTGTGGAAATCCATATAAACAAATATCTACAGATATGCCCCTGTCTGTTACCTCAGCTGCCTCTTCAAATAAAAAATTGTGAGGTTTGTCAGGCACGACCTACATGCCATGAATCCATGCCAGCTCTCCCTTTTTAACTAAAAAATTCTGAGCTGTTCAATTACTCCATCCTTGATTATAGACTCCAACAATTTCCTCACCATAGTTGTTAGGCTCCCCAATTTTTCTTTCTCATCTTTCTTAAAAAGTGGAATGACATCTACAGTTTTCCAAACCAGAGGGACAAATTCCTGTCTGGGAACTCTGCAAGATTATAGTTAAGGTATCTACAAAGTGTTCTCCTATTTCCTTTAATTCTAATTATGTGCCACTCTCAGAACCATTCCAGGCAATCAACAGCCTTCACCAGACTCTTATAGAATCCCTAGTGAAAGAAGCCATTTGGCCCATTGAGCTTGTACTGTCCCTACCAACAGCATCCCACTCAAATCCTCCCTATCCCATAACCCCATATTTACCATAGTTTAACCCACCCAGTCTGCACATCCTTGGATGCTACGGAGCAATTTAGAAAGGCTCATCCACCCAACCTGCACATCCTTGGACTGTGGGAGGAAACTGGAGCATCCAGTGGAAACGCATGCAGACACAGGAAGAACATGCAAACTCCACATAGGCAGTCACCTAAGGCTGGAATTGAACAGTACTCTGAGGCAGCAGTTGACGTATATTCGAACTCAAACTTAATAATAAAAAAAAGAGAACAGGAAAGGATGACATTTGAAGAACAACTTCTTGACAAAGTCCTTATTCACTGAGATTAGACACATTGTGACCTATTTTGAAGGGATTAGTAATGTTTACTCCATTGCTGAGTTAACATGAGCCTTAACTGTACAGTATATCCTGCACTGTTTGTTCGGTTAATGTTTTATTAATCTATACATTAACACTGCATGATTCCATTTGAAGGCCTATGCAAATGATGTGAAACAATCAAGTGTTACGTACATGGGGACATTTGTCAAGCAAACCATGCTTGAAGCATGTTCCATTATGTAGTTTCTCCTTGTCTCAAGGCTGATCCTTCACGGAAAAGAGATTAGTGCAATTATGCACAGAGCAAACAGTGGATTTAGATGTGCAAACAATTCCTGTTTTGGTTACAAAACATCACTGAGATTGAATTCAGATTGTGAATTCCTATGAAAGCTACAGGGTTTTCTTTTTCCTCTTCATTGTCAACCTCACATATTCTGTTTTAGTTTTCTTTTATTCACTTGTGGAACTTGGGCATCGCTGGCTGGGCATTTATTGCAGTTGCTAGATGCCCTTGAGAAGGTGGTGAGCTGCCTCTTTGAACCACTGCAGTCCATGTGCTGTAGGTAGACCCACAGTGACGTCAGGGAGGTAGTTCCACAATTTGGACCCAGCTATCTTGAAGGAATGGTAATATTACTTCCAAACTCTGAAGTTGGACGAGGGAGATCCAGTAGATGTAGTGTACCTGGACTTTCAGAAAGCTTTTGATAAAGTCCCACATAGGAGGTTAGTGAGTAAAATTAGGGCGCATGGTATTGGGGGCAAAGTACTAGATGGGATTGACAATTGGTTGGCTGATAGGAAACAAAGGGTAGTGATAAACGGCTCCATTTCGGAATGGCAGGCAGTGACCAGTGGGGTACCGCAGGGATCCGTGCTGGAACCGCAGCTTTTTACAATATACGTTAATGATATAGAAGATGGTATCAGCAATAACATTAGCAAATTTGCTGATGATAGAAAGCTGGATGGCAGGGTGAAATGTGATGAGGATGTTAGGAGATTACAGGGTGACCTGGACAAGTTAGGTAAGTGGTCAGATGCATGGCAGATGCAGTTTAATATGGATAAATGTATGGTTATCCACTTTGGTAGCAAGAACAGGAAGGCAGACTACTACCTCAATGGAATCAATTTAGGTAAAGGGGAAGTACAGAGAGATCTGGTTTTTCTTGTACACCAGTCAATGAAGGTAAGCATGCAGGTACAGCAGGTAGTGAAGAAAGCTAATAGCATGCTGGCCTTCATAACAAGAGGAATGGAGTATAGAAGCAAAGAGGTGCTTCTGCAGCTGTACAGGGCCCTGGTGAGACAACACCTGGAGTACTGTGTCAGAATCTGGTTTCCAGCATCTGCAGTCATTGTTTTTACCTCATTTAGGACAGAGCTCAGGAGAAACTTCTTCACTCAGAGAGTGGTGGCTGTGTGGAATGCTCTGCCCCAGAGGGCAGTGGAGGCCCACTCTCTGGATTCATTTAAGAAGGAGTTGGATAGAGCTCTCAAAGATAGTGGAATCAAGGGTTATAGAGATAAGGCAGGAACAGGATACTGATTAGGAATGATCAGCCATGATTATATTGAATGGCGGTGCAGGCTTGAAGGGCTGAATGGCGTACTCCTGCACCTATTGTCTATTGTCTATAAATTAGAATGGTGAGTGTCTTAGAGACTCGATGTCTTCCAAGCATGCTGTATTTATGATGTTTCATGTATTAAATTAGTCAAATACTTTATCCTAAAATATAACTTTTGCGGGGAAATTCTAGCTAATTTGTATTTTAATAAGCCATCTTCTGAATGTCAAGGAGAAGGGCAAAAATAGAGTCAAAAGGTCAAGTAGCGTCATGGGTGAGTTCATTTACATCGATCTTTCTTTCTGTAATTTCATTGTAAAAGTACATTGTTTTGTTACCCTTTGGTTCACTGATTTGAAATAAAATGGGCATACTTTTTTTCTATCTAATAACAATCTAATCAGGATTGTATGGCACTTCACTAGAATATATTTACTCTTGTATTGAGAAAAATATTAAAGATAAAGATATTCATTTCAGTTTCCAGTCTGTGATAAGTTAACTGATGAGAATTGAATCACTTTGATCATGAACCAGTGACGACTTTTTGAAAGTGTGTTGATGCACAACCAGAGGGGACAGGATTGGGCTCAGCTACAGCATCCTTCATGTCAAATGTGCTACTGTAATTTGCTGCCTCAGTTTATCCATGACATTAATTGAGCATGGAAGCAAGGGCTTGGATGTGGAACCAAAGCTCCACTATAAGACAACCTTTTCAGAAGATTAGAGAAATTAGCAAAAACAAAATAAAATCGCAAGGTAACAACTTGAAGCTTCAGGACTTGAAATGATATTGTGTTGTTGTTACAGCTCGGTACTTTGCAGCGACAATGTTCATCGTGGGCTTGTCTGTGGTCGTCACTGTGCTGGTCCTTCAGCTTCATTACCATGATCCTCATGGAGGAAAGATGCCAAAGTGGGTGAGTTATCACTATCATGATGAGAAATAGTCAGCAATTGGTATGTAATGGAAGGAGAACATCAAACAATGTTAGCTACTTTTGCCAATAAGAGCTGAGTTGGGCAAATTATGATGTCTGAGGTTCAGTGCCTATGTCTGTGCCAGGTTTTAGTGGATGTTAGTTGCCTGCCACACAAATACTGCATCTGGCTCAATATGCCTGGATTTGAGAGCAAAAGACAACTGCTGAATTTCCCACAATTGTCCACAATTAAAGTACAATTTTTAAGTGAGGCCAATGATACTTGTTGCAAAGGCTTATGTAAGAAGAATATCAGTTTTGTGACCAGTGTCAATGGATGTAGATCTTTACTTACCCGAAAGCAAGGGTTTGTAGCCATGGCTAAATGCTCGTAAGTGTTGGGAAAAATTATTTTGGTGCTTTTAGTTCCTCAGCTTTCATTGGCTTAAGTCAGGTGCTTTTCTCCAACTAGGAGACCAAGTGGACCAAGTTCAATTAGGCCATCTACAGTCACTTGTGAACTCACTAGGAGATTCACAAGATGGGAGATGACAGATTTTAACTCAAAGTGGGTGTTTGATGTCAATCCGTGAGGTATTTCCTGTCTGACAGAGGCAACAGAAACCCACAAAATTTTGACCGTTTCGTATTTCACAAAAATGGGTCCAGGGTGAGGCACTTCAATTTTGGATTAGGATTAGGATTGTTTTCCTTGAAGAGAAGGTTGAGAGGAGACTTTTAAAATATTCAAAATCTTGGATAGGGTAATGGATAGGTGAAATATATTCCCATTGGTTGAAAAAATTAAGGTGATGGCAAAAAGAGGTAGTAGACATGTGAGGAAGATCTCTTTCGTGAATTTTTTTTGGAATACGCTGCCTGTGAGTTTTATTTATTCACAGGATGCAGGCATTGTTGGATGGGGTTAGCATTTATTGCCTGCCCCTAATTGCCAAGAGGGCAATTTAAGAGCTGTATTGTTGAGGTCTGGAGGGTCATACAGGGCAGACCAAGTAAATATAGCAGATTTCTTTCTTCAAAGGAAATTTGTGAATCAGATGTTTTATTTTAAATAACAATAAACAGTCGATACATGATCACACTAAACTAGCTTTTTGTTATTCCATTTTTATTTCATTAAATTTAAATTTCACCATCTGAAGTGATGTATTTTGAACCCATATCTCCAGAACATTAGCCTAGGGCTAATCCTAGTCGAGAGTGGGGTGCTGGAAAAGCACAGCAGGTCAGGCATCATTTAAGGAGCAGGAGAATCGGTATTTTAGGCAAGAGCTCTTCATCAGGACTGAGGCTTGTGAGCTGAGGGGGTGGACGGAAACATGAGAGAGGGGTGGGGCTGGGAGGAAGGTAGTTGAGAGTGCGATAGGAGGTGGGGGTAAAGGTCACCGGTCAGAGAGGAGGATGGAGTGAATAGGTGGGAAGGCTCACAAGCCTCATTCCTGATGAAGAGCTCTTGCCCGAAACTTCGATTCTCCTGCTCCTCGGATGCTGCCTGTTCTGCTGTGCTTTTCCAGCATCACACTCTGACTCTGATGTCGACTCTGCAGTCCTCACTTTCCCCTCTGGAATCCTAGTCCAGTAACATTACCACCACATTTTTTGGAGAAGACAGGTTCAATCATAGTATTAAGAAGGAAATTTGATTATTATCTGAAAAGGAAGAATATGCAGAGTTGCAGGTGAAAGCCTGGGTGTGGGGCAGGTCGTTCCTTCTCAGAGCAAGTGCAGTCACGATGGGATATCTGGCCTTCTGTACTGTAACAATTCTGTGATGCTTCTGGTTAATTTTTTTGTCGAGGAAGAATGTAAAGAGGGTTCAGAGCAGCTGCTGGTGGAAAAAGATTGAGTGGTACCTTAGGCCCCTTCCAACTTCCAACTGAGTGACTGGGAAAAGATTTCAAGAGGTTCCTACAGGAGAAGTGGAATGAGGCTGGGTGGAGACGGACAGGATGATTAAGTTCATAAGACATTGGAGCAGAATTTGGTCATTCGGCTCTGCCATTCGATCATGGCTGACATGCTCCTCACCTCCATTTTCCTGTCTTCTCTCCATCAACAATTAAAAATCTGTTTAACTCCTCCTTAAATTTACTCACTGTCCCAGCATCCACTGCTCTTTGGGGTAGTGAATTCCACAGATTCACAACCCTTCGGGAGAAGTAGTTTCTCTTAATCTTTTAAATTTGCTACACCTTATTCTAAGACAATGACCTTTCTTCCTAGAATGCCCCACTCCACGTGTATTTAATCCATACCTTTTATTATCTTGAATACCTCCATTTGATCTCCCCTCATTCTTCTAAATTCCAGAGAGTATAGGCCTAATGTGTTCAATCTCTCTTCATAAGACAAACCCCTCATCTCTGGGATCAATCTAGTGAACCACCTCTGAATTGTGTCCAATGCCACTACATCTTTCCCCAAATAAAGGAAACAAAACTGTGCACAATACTACCGGTGCTGTCTCATCAATACCTCGTATAATTGCAACAATACTTCCTTACTTTTATATTCTATTCCTTTAGCTATAAAAGCCAACATTTCTTTCACTTCCTTTATTATGTGCTTTACCTGCTAGTTTTCTGTGACTAATGAACAAATATACCAAATTCCCTCTGTACTGGAGCACCCATAGTCTCTCCCCATTAAGATAATAAGTCAACCCAAAGTTTCAACCCAAACACATGACCTTGCACTGATCCACATTAAACTCCATCTGCCACATTAAGTCACATGAAGACTTGGTGGTCCTCATTGGAAAGGTTGAAATACACTGGACCCCATAAAAGGCCATGTTGGATATTTGCATAAGAACCTTAGCCCACTTGTAATCTGCTTTGGGTTCATGGGAAAAATACATCTCTGTTTTAGCCCTGTGTGAAATGATATCTGATCCTATTGGCATTACAGAACTTTACACTGTATAATTCCTGGGCACCCACCATGTGGTTAATATTATAAATGTTATAAATGTTGGGTCATGTGGCCCAGCAAGGTTAAAAATCAAGCTCAGGATTGTTTGTCATCAAATTTCACTTCCTCTCACATTGTGGAGAAAATGCTGATCTCAGGCCCAAGATTCCGGTGAAGAAAGACCAGGAGTAGGAACTCACCTCCGTGTAGAATTGTACACGCATGAATACACTGCCTAGCATTTCCCACTAAGCTCCAAGGCTTCCTTTATTCTCATTTTGTTACAACACAGATTAAATGATGAGAAGTGGAAATAGATAACCATGTAATGTCAGTGTTCTATTCAACGACGACAACTCACAAAACCTGATAACCATTGCTCATTATGCACATCCCCCATCTTTATTTGTAAGATAATTGTGGATGCAGCCCTAACCCTCCAAGAAGAGGTCCAGTGTCATGTTGCAGGTTGCCTGACCACTTATCCACAGATTATGATGGGTGCACTTTTGCTTTCCTGTGGGCCATTCTTAATCGTGGATACAACATCAAAAAGAACAAGTGAGATAAAGCATGATTTAAATTGTTAAACTGTTTTGTTACACAGTAAGGCGATGGACAGTTTTACTATGATCCCCTGCCACTCAACTATATGTTGATAGTGAGTAACTTTTTTACAGTATTGTCCAGCTCTTCCACCTCAGCACTATTTGTGTGCATTAGGAGTGAATTCTAACGTGCAATGCCTGGAGATCCTTGCATGCAAATGCGTATAGTTTCGGGTAACCTAGGTGAGCCATGTTGCAATCCTGATTAAAAATCTTAAACTTGATGTTAGCACATTTATAAGTGCACACATACGTTTGCAGCAAGTGCTGTCCAATCATGGAATACATCTAATATTAGACATTGTGTTCTGAGCTTTTCAAGCATGTGGTGTCTGACTATAGTAACTAAGCTGAACCAATAATTTGTGTTTCTCATACAACTGTCTTGGATCTGTCAACTTTCCTTGATAAATGCCTGAATTGAAGCATATGCTTTTCAATAAGTCAAGTTCATACATGAACACTTAATACTCCCCACATTTTCTCTCTTTCTCCCTGTTTGCTACTAATTCACAAATCCACAATCCAATGTACAGGTTGTTCTGCTATAATGCATGTTTCGTTAATGTGAATTCATGATAATGCAATTGATGAATTGGGGGCACCATTTCTAAAGCCTGAACTTTTTAAGCGTGTATTGGTTATAACATGATTCTGGTCCCATTGGTTTAATTGTTGCCGCTATAACATGATTTTCTTATGACACGGGATTGCACGAGAACGAAACTATATCCATTTCTGAATTTTGATTGGTGAACAGACCTTATTCTGCCCTATCCTACAGACATCGCCTTGATATGAAGAGTGTGCAAGTGAAGGAGGGAACACTTGGGTAATAAGTAGATCAGATTCTATTGGCATTGTAATCAACTTCCACAAGCAAATAACAGCTTTCATTATATCAGAAGTAATATTTACAGTCTTTCCAAATGTAATTATAAAGGTTGCAGAATTGTTTACTTTGGTAATTAGATGGCACTAAGAACCTCATGAAAATGAATATTATTCTCCCAGAGAGATTAATGCTGAGAAAACAGGTTCACCTGTGGTTCACCTTAGCTATCATAGAGTTATAAACCATTTCGTATATTTGCACAGAATATCAGTCATAGAATTTTAATTGTGGCCTCCGCATCTTTCTATATAAAGATTCTGTGCTCTGCAGGAGTCAACATTGTCAACATTAATGCACTGTTTGAAACATAGTTTAGTTCTTTATCTGAATATCAAAAGATATGGAATATATCTACAGTTTGTAATGGATTACATCTATCTTCAATATTGCAAATCAAAAACCTATTTAAACAGTAATTGTTCTTACTAAAAATGCAGGTGCAATAATGTAGAAAGAATAGTAATATTATGGTTATATATAAGCATTCAGTTTGATCCTAAATCTATGTGATAAGGAATTCCTTTGTTAAACATACCATCTTCTTCTTATACTCCGCTTATGTTGAGGTATGTATTTTTGATGCATCGTTTATCTCATAGTTCAAAACCATCCAAATTAATTTCAGGTAAGATTCAATATCTTGTTCACTAACAGAAGCTCTGTGTAAAGGAAGTCACTTTTCTATTAGTGACTGCAGAACAATCCATATCAAAGATCAAATTTTGCAGCAGCTCCGTCAAGAAAGAGCAATTCTCTAGGGCAAAGAGGACAATAACTAGAGATAGCTTGCTAAGAAGCAGATGGGGGATGATAGGAGTAGCAGACGTTTAATCATTAATTTCACAGAAGTTCCAAACAAAAAACATTTTAAGGATACAATATCCCTTTTAATGATATTGGATCACTGCCAGCTCCAGAGTGATTTTCTTTTCAATCAACATTAAGCAACGATTCAATAATCAAGCAAATCTCTGTATGAGTTCTTTCCTTATGATGTTTACAAGACGCCAGATTACTAAAGAATATTACAGTGAAATTGACATTACTTATAAAAAATAGAACGTAAATCTATGGAAGTTCAAAAGGATTTCTGCTTTGAAGGTCAATGCAGAACCAAATTGAGGAAAGAAAAATGAATGGTTTATGCATTTGGATGTTTTAGCTTTTATAGTGATCATTTAGGTAATGGAGAAAAAATACCAATATCATAGCTCTGATGGAATGAACATTCAGCTTGACCATGTAGCAACAGCTTGTAGGGATGTGTGGTTTGGTAAAATTATAAACATACCATATGACCAATTCATGTGGAATATCTGTGCTGGAAATGCAAAACTCTATCTATTACCCCATCATCCACAATATGGGTCAAATTTAAAGGAACAGGCAAATTAGCATACGGTCTCAGATTGTACATATGCAAGACCATGAGTACGGCTCCCGGAGGCAGGAACCCAATTGCATGTTAAGTGAGAGGCATGAAGGGCCCATTAAGGGGAATGTGCTCACTGGCAGGGGAAGCCAATTGAATCAAATTATCCCCAAGTCCACAAGAATGCAATACAACAGCACAACCTCCTCTCCCATCGTCCAACTAAGATCCTTGCACATGAAAAGTAGTTCCTACCCTCTCCAAATCCACCAAGAAGACTGCCTGATCTGCTGCATGCCCCCCACCTTTAATCAGTCACAAATATGAAGCTGCAAATTCCTTGTTGCTCTTAATTTAATCTAGCCAGCATGTGACTCCAAACCCACAGCAGTGTTGTTGACTCTTAACTACCCTCTAGATATTAGGGATGGGCAACAAATTGAGGCCTAATAAGCAACACCCACAACAATGAAAAAAATAAAAAGGCACCCAAAGTGTGACTATGCAGATTAAAAGATGTTGGCCTAAATCTTTAGATCCCTATTTCCAACCCAAATCAAAGGTTGACCATTTGCCACTGACGTAGTTTTCAAAAGGAATTCCAATAGACAGAAGAAATACCATGAAAAAATATCAATAACCCATATATTATTGCAGAGACAACTGATAAATCTGTGGCAAATGGTTGGATTTAAAGTAAAGCTGCTTCAGCACACTAGCTGACAACCTATCATGAAGTATCTGGCCATTTTATTAGACACAGCAGCCAGGGCCTTGCCAGAAACCTGTGTCACCAACTTCTGCAGCTTTGCTAGAATCCCACATTTCTGCCTTTCAAACTGTATTTGATGATAGCCTTGGTGATAATGTACCTTTCTACCTCTCTCTCTCTGTCTGTCTTTGAAGGTTTTCCTTAAAATATACTCTTTGACTAAGGTTTTGGAGACTTGTCCTAATATCTGTTTGGGACTCTTTTAGCCTTTCCAGCCAATTGGGGAACTGATGAGATAGGGTGCAATGCTGGCTTTATACACCACTCAATTCCATTCTCCACTGAAATCAACAAGTGATTTTATTTGGAATTTAAGAAACTTATTTCTCAAGATACCATGGGCTTGCACCTGACAATTTAGGTTAAAAGTGTCATCTTTGTGTAGGTTGGCAATATATTTTGTTTGACAATAGCCATGCAAAGTGCTTTCAGATGTTTTATACTATTGTAGACTAGACATAAATATAAGATGTTGTTTGTGGTTCCATAATGCTGGTTGTACCTCATCTGTGCAGGCATGATGAGCTGTCATTGTCAAAAGCCAGGAGTGGAGCAACAAGGAATTTGTAGCTTCATATTTGTGACTGGTTAAAGGTGGCATGCAGCAGATCAGATAATCTTCTCGGTGGATTTGGAGAGGGTAGAAACTGCTTTTCTTGTGCAAGGATCTTAGTTGGATGATGGTTGTCCCTCAACAACCAGGTTCTGCCAGGTAAAGCAGTGGTGATACTTGGCTAATGCTAATAAAGAAATTACAACTAACAGCTATGACTAATAGAGGCTGCATGGTGGCTCAGTGCTTAGCACTGTTTCCTCATAGTGCCAGGGATCCGGGTTTGACTCCTGCATCGGGTGAGTATGTGGGGTTTGCACATTCTCCCAGTGTCAGCGTGGGTTTCCTCTGGGTGCGTTGGTTTCCTCCCACAGTCCAAAGGTCTGCAGGTCAGGTGAATTAGCCATGTTAAATTGCCCATAGTATTATGTGCATTAGTCATGGTTAAATATAGGTTTTGGAAATGGGTCTGGATGGGTTACTCTTTGGAGGGTCAGTGTGGACTTGTTGGGCTAAAGGGCCAGTTTCCATATTGTATGGGATCTAAGAATTTAGATTAGCTATAAACCTCACACAGCTCTACATTATTTTTTGTTACACACCAGATGCACCTCAATAATAGGAAAACAATTCCATTCAATGAATGCACAGGTCTGTTTTTTCGCTACCCTGGTGGTTACATGTGTACAATCTTTGACCCCACCCTGCACACAAAAAAACTAGCCACTCTAGTCCATCGTAAAGCCCATCCATTTAATAGGTGGCACCCTGAGGAAGCCTCTGCTATTATTGCTCCTGGTACAGAGGACATTAGTGGCCTATCGAATTTATTCATGAATGACAGATGCAGAGTTGTAGACAATGTCCCTTGTAGCACCCTGGAAAGAGCATGAGGCAAAGGAGTTAAGGATGTGGGTCACTTGCCCTGCTACAGACAAACTATCTGTCTCAGAAGACAGTATTTAGTGTACAAAATTATAGAGCACCATGACAGCCAGTCTAGAGAAGAGCAACTCCTCCCTTTATAGCTGCTCAGACATTGGGACCCTGGCTCTGTCCTTGTGTACCTCATGGGATAGGTGGGATCTTCTTCCAGCAACAACTTCACCTACCCTAAACCTCACATTTTGCCTTCTAAGCAGTTCAACTATTACTTGTGTTAGGAATCCTGTTCCTCACTCTTCATGCAACCAAAATAATGGAGCAAAATTGGTTCCCATCAGAAGCTGTGTATTTCTTATAGATTTGCAATCAGAGTAAATACAGGACATAAAACAATGTCTGAACCAAACCCTTACGTGGAAATCGGAAAAAAATCAGATCCAAAACAGGCCCTTCGGTCCAATTTGTCTGCGTGACCAGACATCCCAATCTGACCTAGTCCCATTTGGCTCATATCACTCTCAATGCTTCTTATTCATATTCCCATCCAAATTCCCTTTAAAAGTTGTAATTTTACTCACCTCCATCACTTCCTCTGACACCTCGTTCCATTAATACGCCACCCTCTGTGTGAAAAAGTTACCCCTCAGGTCCTTTCTAAATCTTTCCCCTCTCACTTTAAAAAATGCCCTCTAGTTTTGGACTCCCCCACCCTAGGAAAAAGACCTTGGCTACTCACCCTATCTATGCTCCTCATGATTTTATGAACCTCTCTAAGGTCACCCCTCAGTCTCTGACACTCCAGTGAAAAATGTCCCAGCTTATTCAGATTTTCCCTATAACACAAAGCCTCCAGTCCTGGCAACATTCTTGTACATCTTTTCTGCACCCTCTCAGGTTTAACAACATCTTTCCTTTTAGAAGGATGGCCAGAATAGTATGCAGGATTCGAAAAATGGCCTAACCAATGTCCTTTACAGCCACAACATGACATCCGAACTCCAATACTCAGTGTTATGACCAAAGAAGGCAAATATTTCAACGCCTTCTTCAAAATCCTGTCTATCATTTTCAAGGAACTATGCACCTCATCCCCTAGTCTCTTTGTTTGGTAACACACTCCAGAGCCCTACCATTAACTGCATAAATCCTGACCTATGATCTCAATGTTTTTAGGTATTATTTTAAATCCTGCTTCCAACGATCCTTTGAAAACCAATGTCACTAGGTCTTATTTAATGGATTTGGCACTAGGAGAGCTTCTGTTTCTGTTACAATGCATTGAGTCCTAATAAAGTTCAACTCCGATATTTGCTCCCAGTCAGGATCTCAGCCACATAACAAAAGATGAGGCTTGCAGCTAAGGATCTAGCAGAAATGGGTTGGTAAGCATTCTGCAGTCATTGAAACTCTATTTTTGCCTTGTTCCCCTTGAGCAGATGATTAAACATATGCACCAATGGTTTGAGTGCAGAGATTCAGCATTTCCAATTTGAAAGTCTTTCAGATGTCCAGTAAATTATAAAACAAATGGCCTTTGCTATGGAGTTTTATTTTCTGATTCCTCCTGTCTGGAAGTATTTTTTTCTCTCTCCTTGGAGGCACTATAAAAATGCAGATCACTTTTGAATTGCCAATCTTTTAAAAATCTCCATACTTGCATCAAATTTTACTTTTATGCACAATATCTTGTGTAAGTAGGATAAGTAAATTGGTTTTGCTGATTTGTATTCAGTGACTTTACAAAGTATGGGTCAAAGCATCAAAATTGTTTACATTTAAAGAAAATCAATTTAAGTGAAAGTGGTATAACAGTTTACAGCAGGGATGCCATTGCCTTATTATACATTTAATTTGTGAGAGAAACTTACAAATGATCTGATTTTGTACCTGGAATAAATTGGATTTTTCATAAGGAAAACTAAATTATAATATAGAAATTCAGTTTCAGGCAACCTTTTCAGCGAGAAATATCTATACAATTGGTCTGATTTTACATCTGGGTTCAATTGGCTTTTTCATGAGTAAAAAGGGATTATAATGTGGAAATTGAATTTGAGGCAATCTTTTCAGCTAGCAGTATCTATTGTCGACTAATATGTATTATATACATTATTTATAGTTAAATGAGATGTTTAATTGATAAATGTAAATAAAACACTGGTTTGTTTACACCCATAAAGTTGCATTAATTGATCACCTTAAGCTTTCAAAGAATATCTAATTGTGCATTAGCTTTCCAATAGATCAAAAATCGTCTTTATTATCTGCCATTAAATTGTAATAGTCTGAACCCATTGTAGCTTGGTGTACTATTGGTATAGCAAACTGAAAAGGAGAAGTTCAGAGTTAATTATATTGTTAAGCTAACAGGTGAAGGTGAAATAACTTATAAAGAGAGCTTCACCTGTAATTTCTGCAGTCTTCAGGAATTCATGAGTTTTGTTAAGATTAGTTTCCCTACAGTATGGAAACAGGCCCTTCGGCCCAACAAGTCCACACTGATCTTCTGAAGAGTAACCCACCCAGACCCATTCCCCTAACCTATATTTACCCCTGACTAATGCACCTAACACTATGGCAAATTAAGCATGGCCAATTCACCTGGCCAGCACATCTTTGAATTGTAGGAGGAAACTGGAGCACCCGGAGGAAACCCACGCAGACACGGGGAGAATGTGCAAATCCACAGAGACAGTCGCCTGAGGTGGGAATCGAACCCGTGTCCCTGGTGCTGTGAGGCAGCAGTGCTAACCACTGAGCCACCATGCTGCCCACTGAATGTGAGGCGCTGTAGCCCCTTTTTCATTTTATATGGGAGTTGTTCCTGAAGTTTAACTTGTAGCTCAGCCCTGTGTTACTAATCTTTGGCCAGTTAGTGAGAAGGAGAGGAGAGAATCTTCTTATTGGCCAAGATGGTCATTAACAGGTCCAGGCAGTGTGTTGTGAAGGATTTATTATATCCAACTATTTGCCTTTCATTAGTGATGGTCCATATATCCGGGTGTACCTGGACAAGCAGCACACGTATCCATTAATACGTTTGAGTCCTTCTATGACTTGTGAGCACTGCATCAGCTGGATTGCAATATCTCCCCATAAACCTACCTTTTAATTTAAGTTTTCCTTTAGGGCTTTGTCTTTTATTCCAGTTATCCTTTTAGGTCTGTCACCTTTTAGGTTTTATCTATGGCTTGTGTCTCTTCAATGGTTATATCTGCAACTGGGTATCCCGAGAAAGGGAGAACATGGTATCCACTGGCGCACTGAGGCCTTTAATGACCAGTGGGCACCTTGGCTGGAGGGTTTCATGTCCCCTAGGATTACATTCTAATTTAAAATCAGTTCATATCCTTTGGAATTTTTATTTTTAGTGGCAGTGCCTGCTTAAGGGGCCTTCAATTGATAACTTGAATGTATTTGGTTCATATTATTTAATGTAGTTTGGTTGGTTTAATTCAAGATTTCATCGAGAGCCTTCTATTCTTATAAAGGGCTGCCACCAGTTAAATCAGCTCAAACCGTTTACATTTGGTTCCATTGTTTCAACTGGTTTACTACTGGAAAAGTATGAAGAGAGTTTGGGCTTATGGCTCCTTGGTCTAGAGATATTATTCTCCCTTTGTATTGGGCAAGTGCAAAAGGCCCTAGTGCATAACATTCATAGACAAGTGCTCATATAGGGTTCTTCGCTTTCTGATTAATTGGTTAGGAGTCTTTTGGTAATGCCCCTACCTCTGAACTTGAAGACCTGGATTCAAGTCCCACCTGACCTGGAGGTATGCGTTAACATGTCTGAGCAGGCTGATCAAGAACAATGAGGGGTCAAGTGGCACAGTGATGATCTCCCTTCCAATGTACTAGAATGCCCAGATTCAAGTGCCTTGGCTCCAGATCTGTTTCATACCATGAGCTATACACAGATCCAGTCAGTGGCTGGTTGACGGAGCAGCTCAGCTAGACTGTCTGCTTGTTTCCTGTTGCTACGTTCATGCCCAAGTGTTCAGGACATGCCTGAAGCCTTGTGAGAGTTAGACAGGCTGGACTGTGTCATTGGCCCCTCGTGACTGCACTAGCTCAGTTACTTAGTACCAATCTCCTGCCTTGTCCCCATATCCTTCCATGACTATCCAAAGTAAACCCAATGCCATCTTGAACACCTCAATTTAACCTCCCTTGTTAGTTGGAGTTGCTTCTTAATTTTTGGCTCCATATCATGCCCATGATCCTAATCCTTGGCCACCTGCTGCAAAGTGGTAGGGTTGGGAAGGGGTGTGATTTGGAGGACCTACACATGCAGCTGCTTCTGGGCTTGGCCAAGGCAGTCATGACTAATTACAGGCAGTGGGCTATAGAGGAGGTTGTTCAATCTTACTGTTTGTCTACTGTAATTATATCCAGGTCTGGTGTCCCGGGAGAGGGAGGATACAGTGTCCATTGGCATACCTGAGGCCTCCTGCAATCAGGTGGGCAGCATAGGAGCTGGAGTTCATCATCAAACCCCAAATTCAAATTTTATTTTAAATTTCACAGAATCTGAGAATTATTATAGTGCAGGGGAGGCCATTTGGCCCCTCATGTCTGCACTACCTGTTACCTAGCACCAACCTCCTGCCTTTTTCCCATATCCTTCCATGTCATTAGTATCCAAAAAAAATCCAATGCTATCTTGAATGCCTCAATTGACCCTGCCTCCACCACATTCCATACCCCAACAACTTGCTCCATGAAAAAGTTTTTTTCACACATTACCCTTGCTTCATTTGCACATCACTTTAATTCTACACCTTCTTGTTCATTTGCTCTTTTACAAATGCAAACAGCTTCACCCTATCTGTCCAGACCACTCTCAATTTTGAAAGTCTGAATACTATCTTCTCTCAGCTACCTTCTCTTCAGGAAGGAGAGGATGTTTGGCTCACTTGCCTTTACTGGTCAGTGCATTGAGTATAGGAGTTGGGACGTCATGTTGTGACTGTATAGGACGTTGGTGAAGCCACTTTAGGAATACCGTATTCAATTCTGGTCTCCCTGCTATAGGAAGGATGTTGTGAAACTCGAAAGGGTTCAGAAAAGATTTACAAGGATATTACCAGGGTTGGAGGGTTTGAGCTACAGGGAGAGACTGAATAGGCTGGGGCCATCTTCCCTGGAGCATCGGAGGCTGAGGGGTGACCTTACAGAGATTTAGAAAATTATGTGGGGGAATGGACAAGGTAAATATACAAAGTCTTTTCCTTGGGGTGGGGGAGTCCAAAACTAGAAGGCATAGGTTTAAAGGGAGAGGGGAAAGATTTAAGAGAGATCCAAGGGACAGCTTTTTCATGCAGAGCAGTAATGAATGCGCTGCCAGAGGCAGCGGTGAAGGCTAGTAGGATTATAACATTTAAAAATCATCTGGATGGGTAGATGAATAGGAATGGTTTAGAAGTAGATGGGCCAAATGCTGGCAAACGGAACTAGATTAATTTAGAATACCTGGTCAGCATGGATGAGTTGAATCAATGGGTCTGTTTCCATTCTGCACAGCTCTATGTCTCTAAGAACAGACCTTGTTTGTTCACTTTAACCTGAAAGCTAAAGATTCTTATACCTGAAAGTTGTATTGGAGAGAGTGATAAAGCAATTTACATTTGTACCTTTCCTACAATTGTACACAAAACTCCTGCTGAGGTCTGACAAGTATCATTTACAAGTTTAGCATCATCTGCTTGCTCTTTACTCAGTCCAAATTAATAAAGCTGAGAGCACTGCATACTTTATTAACTGCTCTCTAGCCTGCCCCACAACCTTCAGTGATCTGTGCACATATATATCCAGATCCATGTGTGCCTAAAACCTCCCGTAGAATTGCACCCATCATTTTGTACTGTACTTTAGTATTTTTCCAACCAAAGTTCATCACCTCACTTGTCTCTGCATTGAATCTCATCTTGGAGAAAGTGAGGACTGGAGATGCTGGAGATTAGATAGAAGAGTGGTGCTGGAAAAGCACAGCCGGTCAAATAACATCAAGGAGCAGGTGAATCAATGTTTCGAGCATAAGCCCTTCATCAGGAAAGGTTGTTTAGTGTGTGTGCCCCACCTGGTCCTCAACTTCCACTCCACCAACCTCTGGATACATTGCATCATCTTCCCGCCATTTCCGCCACCTACAAACAGACCCTACCACCAGGGATATATTTCCATTCCTGCCCCTTTCTGCATTCCAGAGAAACCATTCCCTCCACAACTCTCTTGTCAGCTCCACGCCCCACCCCCCACCAACCCACCTTCCACACCTGGCACCTTCCCCTGCCACTGCAAGATGTGCAAACCCTGTGCCCACACCTCCTCCCTTACCTCCGTCCAAGGCCCTGAAGAATCCTTCCACATCTAACTGAGATTTGCCTGTATTTCCACATCATTTACTGTGTCCATTGCTCCCAATGTGATCTCTCCTACATTGAGGCGACTGGATGCCAACTCACAGAATATTTCAGAAAACATCTCTGGAAACATCTCTGGAAACATCTCTGGAAACATTTCTGAAAACATTTCTGAAAACATTTCATAAAATAACCCACCACCCTGTGGCCGAATACTTCAACTCCCCCTCCAACACTGCAAAGAACATGCAAGTCTTGGGCCTCCTCCACTGCCAAACCCTAACCACCTGGCACCTGGAGGAAGAACTCCTCATCTTCTGCCTGGGATCAATGTGGATTTCACCATTTTCCTCAATTCCCCTCCCCCCACCTTATCCCATATCCAACCTTTCAACTCGGTGCCATCCTCTTGAACTGTCCTACCTGTTCATCTTCCTTCTCATCTATCCACTCTACCCTCCTCTTCAACCTATCACCTTCACCCCCATGTTCATCTACCTATCGCTTTCCCAGCTACCTTCCTCCCAACCCCACCCCCCTCCCATTTATCTCTCAGCTGCCTTGTGCCACAAGCCTCATTCCTCATCGAGCTTATGATTGATTCTCCTGCTCCTCGGATGCTGCCTGACCTGCTGTGGTTTTCCAGCACCACACTCTTCGACATTGAATCTCATCTGCCCACTTCACCATCTTGTCAATTTGTTGTTTCCTTTCACAATTTCATTTGTAATCACTGGACCCCTTTCAGGGACTGTTTGAAATTAATTTTGTTTGTATTGTTTTGAGGAATCAAATAACCTAATTAAAGAGACCCTGCTGAGTTAATATTTTATGAAACAACCCATTATCAAGAAAAATGTGTAAATTTTCATACTGCAGCAATGAGCATGTGATCAGATTGACCCAGATTTGAGTATCTTAAGATCATCTGATTTTATAAGGCAAATGTTTAATGAGTTTTTAACTTGCCTATTTCAAATGGGTCAGACAGTGAACAGCTCCAAGGCAGTAAAAGAAGTGCCACTTTTGATCCTGTACCAAGTTTGAGGGGCTATTTATTCAGCTTCTCACATTGGGAAATGTCATTAAATGTGAATCTTCCAGCACCACACTGAGGCAAACACCTTTAGTGACTGTCTCATTAGTCTCTTGAAGGTTGGTTAGAAGCACAGGTTGTATAGCCTGTAAACAAGGCAATGAATTCCTAGTCTGCTGAGTTGCATTAGTCCAGTGGTGTTTGGCACATCTAGTTTCATTTATTTAAACACCAACACTCTCATCAAGTATGAAACATAGCGCATTATGCCATCTTAATGTTAAACTTCCTGAGCCATAGTTGCAAGTTACATAGACAGAATCTCTTTCTTTTTCTATCCAGAAGTGTTATCACACACAAAGGAGTGCCTTCCCACCACCAAAATCACCGTGATTTTTAAAAAAATGAGTAACCATCACCAGTTTAAAAAAACGCCTAGTCAGTTGAACATTTACATGCAATGCCCATTAAAGGCAATGCAATCCATTAAAGGTGAAGGGGGTTAGGGAGAGCAGGAAGGGGCTAAATCAAAATGGTGTTGAAGGGGGTAGTAAAGCACTGTATCTCTTGTGGTGCCTACCTCTCTCTAAAGGCATCAAGAGCCTTCTCCAAGGACACCCGGGCATGAACATAATCACGGATGAGGGCAGGTGACAGAATCTCTTAAAATGCCAATTAAATAAATAACTGCAGATCATTGTTGTCACCTTATTCATCACTAATTACTCCAACATGCGTTAAACAGGCTTTATGAAAGGGGAACATAGTTTGATATTTTTCTTCCATTCCAATCATGAATAATATAGGAAAGTACAGCTCATTATAAACTATGTCTTAAACCTGAAACTATTTTTTGTTTCCTGTATTCTTTCATTATTATAGTCAGTAGAATACTTCCAAGCCATTGCTTCCATTAGGAATGTATTACGGGGGAAATCTGGCAGTGCAGAAGATGCCACAGGGGAAACACTGAGAAACAATTGCACAGCCTCTGAGGCCTTTATGTGGAGTGCATTAATTTAATTAAATCTGAATATTTATAATGCAGCTTGACCTATTTTTGATTAAAGCAAATTAATGTGCTCCACAATATTTGTCTGAATAAATATCATGATGCACAATGGCCTTCGACTCTTCATAAATAATTTGTAATGATGGACTGTTTTTTCAAGACTAATGGGGATCTCAAATCCATGTTAACTCAGAGGGTGGTCTGCTGAAATCAAGTGCCCTCAAGCATTTAAGTGGCCACAATAGGGTCTTTGCAAATTGTGTTCCCTGGTGGCAGCAGTTGTGCCTTTCGAGAGCAGCTAGCCAATCTGGGGTTAGTAGGAAGTGAGGACTGCAGATGCTGGTGATCCAAGTCAAAACGTGTGGCACTGGAAAAGCACAGCATAGCAACATCTGAGGAGCAAGAGAGTTGACACTTTGAGCTTAAGCTTTTCATCAAGAATTGCTTCCTGATGCTTTTCAAGAGCAGCCAGCCTATCTGAGGTTAGTCGAAAGTGAGGACCGCAGATGCTAGAGATCCGAGTCAAACAATGTGGTGCTGGAAAAGCACAGCAGGTCAGGCAGCATCTGAGGAGCAGGAGAGTCAATGTTTCAGGCAAGCCTTTCATCAGGAAGCCTTTTGTGCTTTTCAAGCACCACACCTTTTGACAACCAGTCTGGGGTTGTCAGCTACTAGTTGCCCAGAAACATCATGGATATCTGACTAAATCAGATTGGATTCAAAAGGTGGAGTCCTCATAGAGATGAAGTTCCACTTTCACAATAAGGATATGCTCTATCATGTGTGGCATTGTCACTGAGCTAGATGATTTCAAACATATCCAGCAACTCTAAAAGGGGAATCCATGAGGTGCTGTGGGCCATCAGTCATAGCAGAATTATATTCAGCTGCAATCTGCAACCTCATAGTCTGATATATCATCCACTCTATCATTTCTATAAAGTCAGCGGATCAACAGCGGTGCAGTGAAGAGCACAGGAAGGCATGCCAGGAACAGCACCAGTATATCTAAAATTGTGGTGTCAATCTGGTGAAGCTACAACCTGGGACTGCTTTTGTGTCCAACAGCTTAAGCAGCGATAGACAGACCTAAGTGATTCCACACCCAAACAATCAGATTGTAGATCTGCTGTCCTGCCACATCCAGTTGTGAATGGTAGTGGACAGTTAAGCAAGTTGCTGGAGGAGGAGCTTCTACAAATATCAGCATTCTGAGGAGTCTTCCACAGCTACATCTCCCATTAGTCTTAGTCTTACACACTCAAGACTGTGTGGCCAAATTCTGCCCCAACTCCAGTTACAAGTTTGCTGACAATACCACCATTGCAGGATGGATCTGAAACAATGACAAGACAGAATGCAGGAAAGAGATTAAGTGCTTGGTGGCATGGTGTAAGGACAACAATCTCTCTATCAATGTCAACAAGATGAAGGAGTTGGTCATTGATTTCAGGAAGTGGAGTGGAGGCTATCCATGGAGCTGAGGTGGAGATGGTCGAGAGCATCAAGTTCCTGGAACTATCACCAATAATCTCTCCTGGTCCACCCATGTTGATTCAATGGTCAAGAAAACACAACAGTGTCTCTACTTCCTGAGGAGGCTAAGGAAATTCGGCATGTACACAAGACTCTTACCAATTTTTTACAGATGCACCATAGAAAGCATTTTATCTGAATGCATCACAGCATGGTTTAACAACTGCTGTTCCCAAGACCACAAGAAACTCTGTTCACAGAGTCCAGTCCACCTCACAAACCAACTTTCCATCTATTGACTGCAAGAAAGCAACCAACATAAACAAAGTCCCATCCCAGTTATACTCTCTTCCACCCTCTTCCTTTTGGCAGAGGATATAAAAGCTTATGTATACGTACAAATACATTCAAGAACAGCTTCTTCCCTGCTGTTATTAGTCTTCTGAATAGAACTCTCAAATTTTAAATTTAATGTTGATCTTGCTTTCTGTGCACCTTTTCTGTAGCCGTAACATTGTATTATTCACTCTGTTCTATTACATTAATGCACTTTGTATGGTACAATCTGTCTGTACTGTATGCAAAACAAAACATTTCACTATATCTAGATAAATGTGACAATAAATCAAATCAAATAACAATGACTAATGTAACTTGTACCTGATTGTTAAAAGAATAAACCAAATCTTATTCAAATAAAACCCTCATCTCGTTATGACTTGACCAAGACTATTCTGCTACCACTGTAAACCAAGTAGGCGTTAGACCTAGTCAAGGGAGGAGGAATGTAGTAGCATCCTTCCAATCAAAATATCTAATGGTGATAAGTAATAGATGTTGTTGCTTAACACTACAAAAATTCATTGAACCCAAAGGAAGAATGTTGCAGAAGACCAAATGCGTGTACAGCTTTAAAGACTTTAATGCTTTAAGAAGTATTTAGACAGTCAACCACTGCAATCACTTGAATAAATATGTAGGCAGTGTGGATGGACTGACTGGGATGAGAAAAATTCCAAGCTAAAGCCTTGATTAAGTCTGGTAAGAAGTGCTGAAGAAGCAGTGAGGGCTAGAAAGAGCTAGATCCACTTGACAGTTGCAGATTCAATCAAGAAATGAGAATCTATCGAAGCTTCCCAGCTAAACTACTGGGATTATTTACATATTGCGGCTCCAAAAATGACAATCCCTATTGGGTAAGGGGACAGTTAACAGCACAAAACACACAGAGAGAAGTGTAACAATGGAAACAAGAGTACTTAGAGCTCATAATGATTGTTGCTGCAATAGACAGTTGGCATCATGAGCCATGGGGCCAGTGGGTATATCAGAATCTATAAAAGTACTTTACATGGAGGTTGCAGCATCAGGAACATTGCAAAGCAGAATTAATATGACAAAGGAAACCATTTATAAAGCTAAAGCATGCAGGGTCAAAGAAAAGATCATCAGAAGCTGGGAAACTTGCATTTTAATTGCAAAGATATGGGAAAATATTGAGATACAACATTATTATTTAAAACATTGAAATAAGGAAAAGAGCATTGCTAAACTCTGTGATTTAACTGATTTAAGACCAGGAAAGTAAATAGCCATTTACAGAAGCAAAAGTCTTCAAGGCCAAGAGATTACATTAGCAATGAGATACTGAAGAATGTACAAGTAAGAAGAATAATTAATCACAGTAGGAAAATATGGCAGCAGGAATAATATCAACTGGAAGATTTAATATCAGAAATGGGTCAAGTCAAACACAGTTGTGAACATCTTGGAGAAAAGATGGAGCAGCTTCAGCTATTAAAGATAATTCAGATAAATTAGGACAGTTTTCCTCAGAAGAGAAGGCTGAGAGGACATTGTGGTTTAAAAATCATATGGGGTCTGAACAAAATCAATAAGGAGAAGCTTGTGAAAGGGTCTAGAACCAGAGGGCACATGTTTAAATGAATATGAAATGACTTAATCTGGAAGGCATTAGACAATACTCCATTTTAGCATTATCAGTCTTGTTTCTAAGCTCAAGATTCCAGTTGCAATGCTTACTGCCGCTCCTACTTCAGTATTGAAGCTCCATGAGCCTTAACCCACATAGCAATTAAACTGATGTGCTCAAGGAAAGTTACAAATAACCTCAGTTAATAAAATCAGTGGACCAATATAAATTATGATGTGTTTAAAGGAATGTTCCTTCTTTAACATCTAACTACAGAAGAACCTTGATTATCCGATATTCGATTATACGAATTTCAGATTATCCAGACAAGATTGCAAGGTCCCGATGCTTGGCTAAACTGTGTCATCCGGCATTCAATTATCCGAACAAAATACTCCCTGCCCGTGTAGTTCGGATAATTGAGGTTCCTCTGTATGTTTCTTTCCCAACAATGGCATTTTAG
The DNA here is from genome assembly GCF_004010195.1 of Chiloscyllium plagiosum. NCBI lineage: Eukaryota > Metazoa > Chordata > Chondrichthyes > Orectolobiformes > Hemiscylliidae > Chiloscyllium > Chiloscyllium plagiosum. The sequence continues at coordinate 104,348,507 of NC_057711.1, read as the reverse complement.
AACATAAACAAAGTGCCGGAGAAACTCAGCAGGTTTGGCAGCATCTGTGGAGAGAGAAACGGGTTACACTACAAGTTACACTATGACTTTTCAAAACTGGCCTTTAAACAAAACCTCGAATGGAGGTAAATTTGGAAAGATGCAAAGTGGTGGTGATTCAGTGTCACCTATTGTTAGATCACACATTTTCCACTGAGAGCCCAGGCCTGGTGGTAGTGTCAGATAACCTTCATTGCAATTTACAGCTAAGTTGCAGCAACAGCAAAAAGGCACACACAAAGCTTTTGAATGTCTTATGCACTTCAAGCTTAGAGTGCACACGCCCCCAGTTTGATTGCTATTGGTCCGTGATGTCAGGTTATCCCTCTGTAATTGGCTCTTGGGTGGAGTATCTTACACAGTTCAAACTTGCTAATCACCAAGATGGGTGGGCTTGTATCCATCCGCCCCGGTCTTTCATGATGTTTTACCAGACCTCCTTATCTTTCTCCTTGAGGCTTTTCATAATGGATACTGTATTCAAGTAACATTTGGCAGCTGTATTGTTAACTGCCAATCAATTAGATATTTGCCTATTACTTCATAACCTCTTAAATTTCTCATTTTAGGGAATACAAAAGAATATTGATTTTTAATCAGTTCCAATAAAGTTGTGTGTTTACACCTAATGTTAGCACTCTTTGGATAACAAGTTATGTCTTAATCTGTTCATTCAATCCACATTCCAATATCTGCTAATTTCTATATTCATTCCTCTCTGCAGTGAGAAGGGGAGCTACTTTTACTGTCTGAAACTGGTTTGAATCTTTACCTCTAATGGTGATTTTGTGTATATGAGTACATTTATAGCTACTTTGGAATTTATATCTACAATTATGTAAAGGATCTTAACTAAAACACAGACTTAATGTTGTAACAGGTTGATTAAATTATTCAAGAGAAACAACTAGTTAAATGTTAAACAATTGCAGCTACACGTTTTATCTCATTTAAGCAACCTTGATAGTAGAGAGTTACTATTGTTTTACTTGCAGAGACTATGTTAAGCAAGTATTTTTCCACACGCTCTAATTACTGTCAGGCATATTCTACAGCAATAGTCATGAACAAGTATCAGCTATTTTGTGCCATTCAGTTATGGGCAGTCCTAACATCCATTTTAATTTTCAGAATTAAATCCACCCCATCTGACAAAGAACAAAGAGACAATAAAAAAAAACATTCAACACAAGTGTGTTTCCTGAAAAAAAATTATTTTGCAAATGCATTGCTTAAGTTCAGTAATAATATACAGTTTAATAAACTTACAATTAATAAATTCTTGGTAGAACAGTACTTAAACATTGCTAAAAGAAGACAAGAGTTTGAATGTTTTTATTTTGCATTCATCGGAACTGGGGCACAAGAAAGAGTCTTGAAAAGTTATGTACTATGATAAGAGGGTGCTATTTAGTTGGGCTATCATTGACATGGGGGTGCAGCAAGTTACATGGGCAACAGTTTGACCAACCAGAATCTCCACCTGCTTCATCTAAGAATTAAGATTAATGGTAAACTCTTTTTGATGGCATTACTATATCAATAATGCCCTGTCAAACTTACTGTACCAATCAAAGAAACAAATTGAGCTACCATTGGAGCTGTTATGATTGTTATGAAGGTGTAGAGTTCCTGTACCTTTGAGTGTTGAAAAACTAACAAGGTTTGCCTGACACAACACAAAGTGTTCTGAACAAGGTAACAATGTAATATTTGGTCAAAACAGCTAGCAGTAGCTGGGTTGCTATGAGACAAAAACAAATTCAATTTCGGCCAATCAGTTTAAATTATGCCCCAAGGTACCAAACTCCAATCAAGTTTGAATGTAGTATTTTGATAATATTAAAGCCAATGAAATGATCCGATGTTTTGGAGTAGAAAACCGGACATTTTTGAACAGTTGAGAGAGAGCTGCCAAAGACCAACAGATGTAGGCTGCTAGTTTAAGAGCTCTCTGGGAGGTACCTGCCTGTAGAAGAAGTCTGCGGAGCAGAACATCGCAACTGACCTGGAGAGAATTACAAAGGAGATTTGGCAAAGTTGGCTGGTTTTGAAACAACATTTTTTCGTAAATCATAATTGTGACTTTTTTTTCTTGGATTTGTATTGTATAGTGGGAAGTAAAAGATAGGTTTAAGAGAAAGGAGTTGTAAATAGTTGTTAGTTAATATTCACTGTTAGACTTAAAGAATAAAGTTGTTAATTTTTACTTTAAATAATGACCTCTGGAATAGTTCTTTAACAGATTATAGCACAGGGTGAATCTTTTCTGTGTTGCTGGTTTAAATTAGCAGAGGAGTTTACCCCGTGTCATAACATGATATACTGTACTAAATGAAGAAGAGCAGGCAAATTCTCATCAGTGTCTTAGACAATATTTATAGCTTAACACCGTTGAAACAGAGTATCTGGCTAGGAACACATTTATTATTTGTAGGAGCTAACTGTGCACTAATTGCCTACTTTGTTTCCCATATTACAGTACTTTAGAATTACTTAATTGGGTTTAAAATGCTATAGAACTATGCTGTGGCCATGGAAGATGCAAAATATGTAATGATGAGCATTTTCCTTTCTCCTGGTTTTTCTAACAGGTCCGAGTGGTGTTGTTGAATTGGTGTGCTTGGTTTCTTCGCATGAAGAAGCCTGGAGATGGAAGGAGCAGTGTGCCTTGCAGGTACAATCAGCAGCAGCAACAAAGCTTCAGCACCGTGGAGATGAGTGGAATGCCCAGTCAGCGGTCTGGCAATGGCAACATGATCTACTTCGGCTATCACACTATGGAGAACCCATGCTGCCCTGTCAGTGCTGACTCAGGTATGATGTGCGGTCGGATCACTTGCTCGCCTTCCAAGGACAGTGGCTGTGCCCAGAGCATTCCTATTGTTGGAAGCTCTCTGGAGATCGTGAAGATTCTAGAGGAGCTTCAGTTCATTGCCAAGCGTTTCCGGGACCAAGATGAGGGTGAAGTCCTCTGCAGTGAATGGAAGTTTGCTGCTGCCGTGGTTGACAGATTGTGCTTAGTGGCATTTACAGTGTTTTCTATAATTTGTACATTTGCCATTTTAATGTCAGCCCCTAATTTCATAGAAGCAGTTTCAAAAGATTTTGCATGAGGCTTGATTTGATTCACCAAAATGCACTATCTCTGAACAAATCTTCAGATGTCAGCAACACAAGAATACAAGAGGTGCTAAGCACCATCTTTGAACAAAAGGATATTCAGGAACGTAATTTCACAGAAAACCCCATACAAATCCCCTTCATTCCTATCACTGAAACATTTTTTTTTAAACAAGATTGCCATTCATTTTATATTACCATTTAATGCAAGTACATTTGATGAGAGAAAAGTTCCTTACCCTTAATGATGCATTTAAAGGCTTTGAAATGCTTACAAAAAGATCTTGATGACATGGCCTGACAATTCAATTACTTCCTAGTTAAAAACTGCCCGGCCAAGACTTGGCCCCACAGTAACAGAAATGATAACAAGAAATTCAGCAATGTATATTGGAGACAAAATTCCTCCTTTACCAAAACACAAATGGATGTCTGTTTTTCTCTGACATTGTTAGAAGAAAATCAAACAAGTAAGTTTCACTTTTAATGTAATTGGATCAATTCATGATTAATAATGATAAAAACAGACATGCACCTTTTTTCTGTTAAATAAGGAATCTTTGAACTGAACAGTTTATGATATGTAAAACAAGGAAAAAAATGTTTTGTGACACTGTGATATAGCTAAATCCCAAAATGGAAATACACAGCTGAATATACTTATATTTCCAATATGGTCACTCCCTCCCAAGAGTCTGTTCTTTGTTAATATTTGGTCATGTGAGCAGGGAAAATAGTTAAATATTAATACATTTGAAACAATAAATATTTAAAATGTTGTTTCACTGGAGGTAGTGACGAGCAGTGGGTCTTTCACAAGAAGAACCTGTAATTTGTATATGATGCTTATGATGGAGCAACTGGGGAGTTTAATGCAATTGTTAAGAACAACTGGGGCTAACCATCACTGCTAAGATGTAGTATGTAACATATGGCTCACATGGAGAAAACCTGTTTATTAAAAATGGATGATGAACTACACTGCATGGAATATTATGGGAGGCTTAACAAATTATACATTGATTAGGTACATCGGTATACAATCTAAAACAAAGCCTTATTTAGTAAATTAGTATGAATGATCACTCCTCACATTGAACAAAAGGAAGAAAGATTTCTCTTTGGTGACTTGATCAATATAAATCTCTCAACCAATTTCACTAGAAAGAGTTACCTGCTTGTTATTTCATTGCTATTTGAGGCACTTTACTGCTTGCAGTCTGACTGCTGGATATCGAACATTACAGTAATGATTACACTTTAGCAATATTTTATTGGCTGTGAAGCATGTTAAGACACCGAGAGGTTATGCAAGGTTCTATATAACTGCAAGTTCTTTCTTCCTCTCTCATAACTATCATTAGGTAGAATTTGTGGTAAAGAATCAGATTATTCAGCCCAACTACTTTGTGCTGGTGTTTTAACATTATGCAAGTTGCCTCACACTTCACATCTAACATTTTTAGCACATCTTCCTATCCTGATCTTCTTCGTGCATTTATCTAGCTTATCATCAAGGCCATCTATACTACTCACTTCAGCTACTCCACTTGGTAGCATGATACATGTCCCAGCTACTTATATGGTAAAATATTGTATCACATCATTTGACAAACAAGCAGCTGAATTCAGCACGTACTGCTTTTTTTTCCGAAAAGCCTGTAGAATAACTATTACTCAAACCAGAGGTGCAAATTAGAAAAAAAAAGTATTGTGTAGGTGAATTAGCAACAGATGGGTTGGAGAAGAGCTATGTTGGCTGTAAAAGCACATTTGTGAATTAGATCTTCAGCTCTTTTGCACAGTTTGTTGCACCTAGAAGATAAATGACCTTCAGTTACTTATGGAGTTATGGTCCTTTAATTAGTAATGTCCAATGTGTATGTGCTAGTTTGTGCTACAGCATCAGAAATGAGGTGTGTTTCTGGTACTTAATGCTTTGCTGAAAATTTTCATATGTTAATTAATGATATAAAAAAAATTGAAGTGCATATATTTGCACAAGGTGATGTACAAGGGCAATCAACTATTTTAAAGGGCATTAGTATTTCATGCCACTGATCAAATTTGTTATCGCTCTAATAATTAGTCTAGTCTGTTCTGACATCTGTCAAAAACTATGCTGTTACTATTATAATGTGTTTCTCTTGCAATGTGTACTTTCTTTGATCAGCTATTTGAATTAAATTATGCACTGGGGAAAACCCAGATGCCCATTTATTTAATGGTTGCTGTTGTATTCCAGACAAGATGTCTTTAGCCACTTAGCAGCTACTTGAATTGTGTTATCTATTATCCATTACCTTGATTTGTGTTTTCTCTCTCAACTTCAATCAAGTCTATGTACTAACCTGGTTGCTTTATGACCCTCAATGTGATATTTAATTGCATTAAATTCTTTACAAACCCAAATGACCTGCTGTACTTCTGGCGTTTAGATTTCTGGGAAGTATGCTCAGAGTTTCATGTATTTAGCTGTCTTTCTATCCATATCCCAATTGATGTAATTGTATCTGGATGTAATACAAAAGCTTTATTAGTTATATAACTGACTATAAATACGAGCTTTGTTAAATCTAATTGTTTCCTCTGTTTCTAACTGACCTGGCGCAAATGATATTTGTTTTGAGATGTAATGGCATTATAACAACTTGATGTAAGTAATAGTGTAGGGTTGGGGCTTAAAAAATGGCTGCTTTTCATAATGATTAATAAATCATTTCCGACATGAATTGAAAACAAAAATTCTAGAAAACCTCAGCTGGTCTGGCAAAATCTATGAAGAAAGAAACAGAGCTAACTGATTGTTGTTAGCTCTAACAAATGTAAGTAATTTCTTAGACTTGTTGATGTTTTGTGTTTCTGGTAAACAGAAGTTAAATGTAGCAGTAAATTTCATTTGTATTTTGTCCATCATTATTTCAGTGTTCAATTAAAGTTCATGCAGGTACCTGCTAGAGATGCTTAGTGTTTTGTGTAAACAGAAACAAGAAAATAATTTGTAGGCAGTGGGTAGAACAGAGCTCAGATCTACCAAGTATCTATGAATACTCCAGGAATGCTTAATGAGTGGAATGATTGTCATGTATAATAGTCAAAATCTCTTCATTCTTATGGGACTGTGATGGTTTATTATACAAAGGAAACATGCAATGGCTAAAGATGATTTATCTATCTATAACAGACAATGGGGTAAATTTTATGCTTGGAAATTGGGTATTGCATCTCTTGCTGCTACCCACCCCTATATTTATGACATAATCATATCAGGTTACCAATTAAACGCCATTGTGCTGATCTCCAAAACATGCAAGACAGCAGCTCTCAAAATCACTTGCCTTTCTTAAAGGCAAATTCACGATCAATTAAGCTTGTTAACAATGCATTCATCCATAATTTTATACTGTCTAGATTTTTCTGGCTTTGATCCAAAAACATTGAGGAAATATTTAAACCAACTAAAATGAGGTAGCACATATAGGGCAGGCAAGGCCAACCACCAGGAGCATGGTGAAGGTGAGGAAGGTGGCCTTTTTTTGTGTGGTTTTTAATGAGAATATAAACAAATTATTTTGCGACTTTGAAATGATCAAAGACTAATTCTGAGAGCAGAGAAACTTTGTAATTCTAGCTTTGATCATGGCTCTACCCCTCTGCCACTTGATCTGAGGTGAGAATGACTACCATTGGTATCAACGCAGCATTTTACAAAGTATGATATTTAGGAACTTGAGCAAAACCTGCATTACCATTGCTGAATCCCCCATTAACAACATTTTGAGGATTACATTGACCAGAGACTGAACTGGATCAGCCATTTGAATACATGACTACAGGAGCAGGTCAGAGGCTAGGAATCCTACAATGAGTAACTCACCTCCTGACTCCCAATTCTTATCCATCATCTGCAAGGCACAATTTAAGAATGTGATGGAATACTCTCCACTTGACTGGATGAATGCAGCTCCAACAGCGTTCAAGAAGCTTAATACCATCTAGGACAAAGCCTCTAGCTTAATTGACACCCCATCCGTCATCTGATGGATACTCCTAGACAACCTGACTCCACTATAATGGCATTAGACTTTATGGGGCAAATGTTCAGTCATCTTAGAAGTTGCTGTTTTAAGTCACTGAAATGCTGTGGTCAGTCTTTCAAAACAAACTCAGTGGCTTCAACCCAATAAATAAATGCAATTTCCAATTCTAACAGTTTTTTCAGTGTCAAGGATTAGAAGCATACAGCATTACAAATCATAGAGTTAAATATAACTGGTGTTCATTGTTAAGATCCAAAGGCAGTTCAAGTGTTACATTAACACAAATTTATTTTGGATACATTGAAATTCATTGTGCAAAACATGTTTATTTTCTCTTCGTTCAGTTAGACCTTATAATTAACCTTTCAGTTTTCTAGGTGCCATAACCAGAGACTCATCCAGCACAGAAAACGGCCAGGGTGCAAGCACTTCTCAGATTATGAACACAAGCTGAAGTTGTTACAAATTGTTTGAAATTTGCTCCTATCTAAAGATGCAATCTGATTGCAGAGCAAAGAATACTTATGCTTAAATTTATAAAAATATTAAAATCCATAAAGCTATCCTGTCAGAATCATAGCAATATCACTATCTTTAACACAAAAACTACAGGTTGATGCAGAATAAACAAGAGTGCAACAGCAGGTTAAGCCAGAGTTTGCAAAGGAAGAGTGCGTTTGTGATTTATAAAGGTTAAATCTATCATGAAAATGACATTTTGTGATGATTGCCAGATGTTTTCTTTCAAAGATTTAAAGGATAGTGCTTTTAAATGCCTTGACACTTATGGCTGTGCAATTTAACAAGTACTTCTGATAGTTTTGACACATACCTTTTCCAGATACATTGATTGTTCCCATTTTTGACTACTGTATTTAAATCTGTGCACTTTTTAAGAACTCCAAGGGTACCTTATCACTTCCACAGAGCACCTGACTACCTCCAAATATGTTCTGAGACCATAGCCAAAGGGGCCCTTGCTATTCAACCTATTCTGAGCAGATCTAAAACTAAAAATCCGTGTTTCATGTTAGAGGAATGTAAAATCAGATTTGAGTGGAGGTAGCTAATGCTTTAAACATTAGCTGCCTCTGCAAGCTGCACATGTGTGAAACTCAGCCTGCTCACATGAACATCGGAAATGCAGTGTTTGGAAATGGGACTGACGACTACCAATCATTTCCATAATTTTTTTTCTGACTCTCTGTTCATGGTAAAAATCTGGGCTATGCAGTCGTTACACACAGGCGACCCAGTTTCGCGTGTCAACTGCATGCTGATTTCCAAAGGAACCAAAACAAACAGTCCCAGTCTATCCTTATAGCCCTACAAGTTTATTTCCACTAGGTGCCATCAAATTTGGTTTTGAAATCTTCCATCATCTATACGTCCAGCACTCTTGTACGTGGCTAATTCAAGATTATTACTGCTGATTGCATTTAAAAAAACAAGTTCCTCATATCCTCCTAACCACTTTTGCCCAAAACTTTAAGTTTGTACACCATAGTCATTTAAAGATCGGTTAATGGGAACAGATTTACTTTGACGACTGTATTTAACCCTGTCTTAATCTTGTGCACCCCTTTCAAATCACCCCTAAACCTCTTTGCTCGTCAGAGAATAACCTCTGTTTCTGCAATCCAACCTTTTAAGCTAAGGTTTCTCATTCTGGAATATCCTCCTCACTTTCTTGAAGACTTCCAAATCTTTCCTTAACTGTGCGGACGATAATTGAACCTATTATTCTAGTTGTGACTTATCCAGAGCTTTATAACGCCTCAGCATGACTTTCCTTTTTTAATCCACACCTACATTTACTAAGCCCAACATCTCTTATCATTTTTATTAGATTCCCTACAATATGGAAACAGGCCATTTGGCCCAACAAATCCACACCGACCGTCCAAAGAGTAACCCACACAGAGCCATATCCCTACCCTATATTTACCTCTGAGTAATGCACCTAACGCGCAGCCCTCCACTCACTCCGTTGCAACGCGCAGCCCTCCACTCACTCCGTTGACGCGCAGCCCTCTATTCACTCCGTTGCAACGCGCAGCCCTCCACTCACTCCGTTGCAACGCGCAGCCCTCCATTCACTCTGTTGCAACACGCAGCCCTCCACTCACTCCGTTGCAACGCGCAGCCCTCCACTCACTCCGTTGTACACGCAGCTCACCACTCACTCCGTTGCAACGTGCAGCCCTCCACTCACTCCGTTGCAACCCCAACCTCACTATCAAACCAGCAGACAAGAGAGGCGCGGTAGTAGTTTGGCGCACCGACCGCTGAGGCCAAACGCCAGCTCGCAGATACCTCCTCCTACTGCCCCCTTGACCATGACCCCACCCCCCACCACCAAACCATCATCTCCCAGACC
>NC_057711.1:104320954-104334833 GCF_004010195.1 Chiloscyllium plagiosum | reverse complement strand
ATCACATCTACTGGTCTGCCCTCATCAATCATCTTTGTTACTTCTTCAAAAAACTCAATCAAGTTTGTGAGACATGATTTCCCACGCACAAAGCCATGTTGACTATCCCTAATCAGTCCTTGCCTTTCCAAATACATGTACATCCTGTCCCTCAGGATTCCCTTCAACAACTTGCCCACCACCGAGGTCAGGTTCACTGATCTATAGTTCCCTGGCTTGTCCTTACCGCCCTTCTTAAACAGTGGCACCATGTTTGCCAACCTCCAGTCTTCCGGCACCTCACCTGAGACTATCAATGATACAAATATCTCAGCAATCACTTCTCTAGCTTCCTACAGACTTCTTGGGTACAACTGATCAGGTCCTGGGGATTTATCCACCTTTACCCGTTTCAAGACATCAGCACTTCCTCCTCTGTAACCTGGACATTTTGCAAGATGTCACCATCTATTTCCCTGCAGTCTATATCTTCCATATCCCTGATGCAAAATACTCATTTAGTATCTCCCCCATTTTCTGCGGCTCCACACTGAGGCCACCTTGCTGATCTCCGAGGGGCCCTATTGTCTCCCTAGTTACCCTTTTGTCCTTAGTGTATTTGTAAAAACCCTTTGGATTCTCCTTAATTCTATTTGCCAAAGCTATCTCATGTCGCCTTTTTTCCCTCCTGATTTCCCTCTTAAGTATACTCCTACTTCCTTTATACTCTTCTAAGGATTCACTCGATGTATCCTGTCTATACCTTACATATGCTTCCTTCTTTTTCTTAACCAAACCCTCAATTTCTTTAGTCATCCAGCTTTCCCTAAACCTACCAACCTTTACTTTCACCCTGGCAGGAATATACTTTCTCTGGATTCTCGGTATCTCATTTCTGAAGGCTTCCCATTTATCAGCCGTCCCTTTACCTGCAAACATCTACCTCCAATCAGCTTTCGAAAGTTCTTGCCTAATACCTTCCAAATTGGCCTTTCTCCAATTTAGATTTTCAACTTTTAGATCTGGTCTATTCTTTTCCGTCACTATTTTAAATCTAATAGAATTATGGTCGCTGGCCCCAAAGTGCTCCCCACTGACACCTCAGTCACCTGCCCTGCCTTATTTCCCAAGAGAATGTCAAGTCTTGCACTTCTCTAGTAGGTACATCCACATACTGAATCAGAAAATTGTCTTGTGTGCACTTAACAAATTCCTCTCCACCTAAACCTTTAACACTATGGCAGTCCCAGTCTATGTTTGGAAAGTTAGAAGCCCCTACCATAACCACCCTATTATTCTTACAGATAGCTGAGATCGCCTTCCAAATTTGTTTCTCAATTTACATTGAAATTGTTAAAATTATACTCAAAGCAAAAAAAGTCTACTTCTGTTGCCGTAGCAATGGCTGAAAGTTCAAATCACAGATTTGATTTCACTCATTAATTCTAACAAATTGAAATCCGTTGACTGGATTTGTACCTTTTTGTGACCTATTCTAGTTCAACAAAGAAATTCTGATTGGATATCTAAAAATAATTTGGAAATTATATTTTCTCTTTGAGGAAATATCATTATCTATCTTCCGTAAGTATATTGCAAATTTGTTACACAGATGACTGTTTATCTTAAAATTGTGGAATTTTTTGTGGAATGTTAAAATTTATAAAGGTTGTCTGTCCTTGGTCCTATAAGAATCAGCTTTGGAACCTTATTGTATTTACACCACATTTCATGTGAAACAAGGCAACATAGCTGAATGCAGAAATATAATCCATCAGAAAAGAGGCAAATTGCCAAGGACAGCACAAATCTATAGAGTTAGCAAAATAAGAGAGAGAAAACAGTTTCAATCAGCCTCTGATAAACTGCTCGTGATTTTTGCTAATTAACACACCTAGAAATGTTCATCAAAGTATCATCTTATGTGTATTCACTATTCACCTGCATTAACGTAAAGAACCATTTGCAAACCTTGTTCTGCTGTTTCCAAAGCCAAGATTATACAATCATAAATGAGAATGATCAGCGCAATACTTTCACATCACATCATAACATAATAGAGAGGAACCTCAATTATCCGCATATTGGATTATCCGAAGGAGATGTCGAGGTCCTGATAGAAACATTATATCAAAGACGTATTTCCAATGCTGATCACGTCTTTTGTTTAGTGATTAGAAGTGAACTCGGCTTACTGAAATGCTGCCAAGAACAGTCCTGGACAGTGATGTGAGCCCAGGCACCGTCTCCAAATGACTGACCTTCCGTGTTCTCTCTCTCTCTCTCTCTCTCTCCCCACACACTTTCCCTGGAGTTCTACAGAGGGGTGTACCCTAAAACCCCCTTCCCCAGATAATCTCTCCAATGTTGTCCTGTTCAGGGCAAAGGTGGAACCTGTCAATGCATGTGTGTGTGTGTGGGGGGCGGGGGCTCACGTGTGGTGTGCTGCTGCTTTGGGTGTGCTGTGCATCTCCTGAACGGGGAGCAGACCTAACAGAAACCTCCGAGCCCCAGAGGGAAAGGCATTGAATCTATTAACTGAATAATCAATTATCCGAATGAAATAGTGCCCACCCATCTCATTCGGATAATCGAGGTTCCTCTGTAATACAGTTCTCTTTCTCATCCCTCCTGCAAACAAATTTTCTAACCACATAGTGAGTACCATCAGTGACTTATTTATTTTTATTCCTTTGTAGGATGAGCATCACTGGCTGGCCAGTATTTATTGCCTGCCCCGAGTCACCCTCGAGAAGGTGGTGATGAGATACGTTCTTGAATCATTGCAGTCCACCTGCTATAGGTTGACCCACAATGTCATTAAGGAAGGAATTCCACGATTTTGACCCAACAACTGAAGAAATGGAAATATATTTCCAAATCAGGATGGTGAGTGGCTTGGAGGGGAAGTTAAGCTGGTGATGTTCCCATGTATCTGGTGTACATGTCTTTCTAGATGGAAGTAGTTATGGGTTTGAAAGATGCTGACTGAGGATCTTTGGTGAATTTCTGCAGTGCATTTTATACATCATGTACACTTCTGCTACTGTATGTCAGTGGTGGTGGATGCTTGTGAATGCAGGCTGCTTTACCCTGGATGGTGTCAAGTTACTTGAGTGTTGTTGGAGCTGCTCCCATCCAGGCAAATAGAGAGCACTCTGTAGATGGTGGGCAGGTTTTAGGGAACCAGGAAGTGAGTTACTTGCCACAGTATTCCTAGTCTCTAACCTTTTCTTGTAGCCACTGTGTTTATGGGGAGAGTCCAGTTGTGCTTCTGGACAATGATAACCCCTAGGATGTTGATAGTGGGGTATTCAACGATGGTAACACCATTGAATGTCAAAGGCAGTGGTTAGATTTTTCTTACTGGTGATGGTCACAGCCTGGTATTTGTATGGTGTTAATGTTACTTGATGTTTGCCATTCACCAGAAGATGGCTCTATTTGCAGAAAAAAACTAATTTTCTGATACTTAACTGACACCATCCCATACTTGTCACATCTTGATGTAAAAAGTGTGTAAAGAATACACTGCCAAGCAAGCAAGGAAATTGGTCAGGGGAACAGAAGCAATCAGTAATGGGGAGGAAAAGAGCTATCATAGGACTGAAAAAGATTAGCTTAGAATAAACAGGACTTTGATCAGAGTGGCAGATGGAATTTAATTTAAATAAATGTGAGGTTTTGCATTTTGGTAAGGCAAACAAGAGCAAGACTTAATACAGTTAATGGTGAAGCCCTAGGGAGGTTGCTGAACAAAGACACATGGGGGTGCAGGTGCATAGTTCCTTGAAAGTGGAGTCACAGGTAGACAGTGAAGAAGGCATTTGATGCATTGGCTTCATTGGTCAGAACTTGAGTGTAGCAGCTGGGATGTCATGAGGTGGTTGTACAGGGTATTGGTGAGGCCACTTTCAGAATACTTCATACGATTCTGGTTGCCCTTATATAGGAATGTTGTTATGCAACATGAAAGGGTGCAGAAAAGATTTAAAGGATGTTGCTGAGACTGGAGGGTTTGAGCTATAGCAAGAGGCAGAATAGGCTGGGGCTATTTTCACTGGAGCGTTGGAGGTTGAAGGGTGATCTTGTAGAGGGTTATAAAATCATGAGCGGCATGGATAGGATAAATAGACAAGGTCATTCCCCTGGTGGGGGAATCCAAAACTAGATCTAAGATGAAAGGAAAAAGATTTAGGAAGAACCTGAGGGGTAACATTTTTACACAGAAGGTGGTTGCTGAATGGAATGAGTTGCCAGAGGAAGTGGTGGAGATGGGTACAGTTACAAATTTAAAAAGCAACTGGACAGGTATATGAATTGAATTAATTTAGAAGGATATGGGCTGAATGCTGGCAAATGAGACAATGTCAGATTGGATGTCTAGTCAGTATGGACAAGTTAGATCAAAGCGTCTGTTTCTGTGCTGTATGACAACTTAAAGACACTCAACTTCAAAAGGTTATTTTGGATCTTTTGGATAATCTTGAGGATGGCTGCACATATGACCTGGGAACTGCACCTTTGTTGTGTAAAGTACTGTTATGATCCCCATAGAGACAAATAACTTTAAAAAGAAGTCTTATGAAAAGTAAACTGATATCCAAGATTAAATTCATAAAACGTTGACTGACAAGCCAACTAAAATCAGCAAATTCAAATGGGGAATCGGCATTGCTTGATAGTGATACAGGTTGTTTCTAAGAGAAATAATAATGTAGCAAGAGGAGGACCGTGTGGCAGATTTGATATTGTCTCTTATACCTACCAGAAGCTGTATTCCATCTTTTGAAACAATGGTTTGCATCAGTCATAATCAACTCTATGTTGACATAGTGACGTCTCTGCCTTGTTGTTGAGGAAGACAGTGGGCTGGGAAGATGCATGATTTACTGGCCTCTCTGTAACCTCTTCTCACCCAAGCTGGTATAAGAAAACAATGTGATCATTGTCACATTGCAAACTTGTGCAAACAGCCATGAACAAGTTGTCACGCTTCTCACGTCACAGCCTGAATTTTAGCTCCCAAGTAGGAAGTGCAGAATCAGGAAAATTCCCAACTCTGCAAATCAGACTTGGGAATTAAGCACCCTGGACAGTCAGATCCATTCTGGGGACTTCGTAATAATTGGAGTCAGGGCTGACCAACCTTAGAGTACAGAGGCAGCTTCAGTCTATTCGAATGATGCCCCAGCTTTAAAAAGAATAATAAAGCAAAAAGATACCCTGCAGACTTCACCTCTCAAAACTTCTTCACCCTCACACACCTCATGCCCCAATCATGCCACCTTGTGCCCCACCTCCCACAGTCCCGTGCCCCTTCATGCCAATTTATGCCCCATTAATTCCATTGGGCCCTTTATACCCTCCAAACCAAAAACTGACCATCTATTCTGAGGCTTTTTATAGCTCGTATCTCAACTTGGTTGCATCTTCCACCAATATGTGTGCCCTCACCACCTGAGAGTTTACAGTGCTACCCAAATACTTCAGATTATGGAAAGCACATTGAAAATAGAGATACAGTGCATTGATTCATCAGTTTAGGAATTCAGTTCTGCTTTTGATGCTCCCAATAGTCTATCGTAAATTTTCTAGCCCTTCATAACATGTATTTGTGAAAAAGTAATGAGATGGTACCTTCCCCAATGCAACCTCATGTATGCAGTGAATGCCCTCCAGGAGCCTGATACTTTCTTTTTTATGGTTGATGTTAAGCACATCATTGAAGTGTAATGAAATTTTCAGCTTGAAGAGTGCCAAATCAAATTCCTACAAAAATAGAGACAGGATTGACAAGAGTTATCCAACCGATTTAATGTTCTGTTGAAAAATTGTTACAAGCTTGTATCATGTGTGACCTGCAATTATTTCATGTCCATGGAATGGCCCAGTAAGAATCTGATAATGCATTTTAACTAATTTGCTGTGAAACGTTCTGCCTGGATTAGAATTATCCTCAGATGCCAATTTCCATAAAATGAAAAAAGTGCAGACTGTCACATTAAAATATCATGCTTGTAGAAGAGTTATATTCAGTCAGGGAAGACAGATATTTACTGGATGCCAATGTACAACCACCAGCAGATGGTGAGTTTCAAAAATAGCTCACAAATGCAAAGTTTTGTTATTGTCTCAAAGTAATTCTGCAATGTGAGGCTTAGTTGTGGAGTTGCACACAGGTAAACTGTGAGGTGAGGTAACTGTCTTTATTGCAGCCACAGCACCATAAGTGAAATAACAAGATTGCTTTCTAGTCCCTACCTCATGCCTTGAGATACAGGAGTGGAAATGGAGATTTCAAGGATGAGGGAATATCCAGGTCTACCTACACAGGTAAATAAGGCAGCTGGAAATGTACAAGTAGAGCTAGTTACAGCTACTGCAGTGTTGGTGGGGTGAATTTGACAGCTGAAGTTATCACAGAACCTCTACATAGACATAATTTTAAGACCTTCCTTGAAGTTACAGTGACTACATCAACAGTAACATCAGGGAAACAAGGAGTGAGATATTACAAACACAGGAAAGAAAGAAACAAATAGACTCATGGGTACCACACAAAAGGCTAGCCTTCTTTTGCCAGATCTTTGAACGAGTGAATTAATTAGTTCCATCACTCAACTCTTTACTCCCCCCCTTCTGAGAATTTAGTTCATTCATGAATATAAGAACATTGGCATTTATGTGTATTAGGTGGCAAAAGTGAGGACTGCAGATGCTGGAAATCAGAGTCTAGATTAGAGTGGTGCTGGAAAAGCATAGCAGGTCAGGCAGCATCTGAGGAGCAGGAAAATCGATGTTTCAGGCAAAAGCCCTTCATCAGGAATGATGAAGGGTTTTGCCCGAAATGTCAATTTTCCGGACCCATATATTAGGTGGGTCAAGGAACAGACAGTAGAGATTATACCTGGGACACAAGGAGGCAAAATTAACTTTGGCATGAGTAGAGTTAACTACAGTTCTTATTTCTGAATCTTTTCCCCCCTTTTTCCATTGTACACTACTTCAGAGGAAATTCTCTTATTATGCCTATGAGTGAAACTGGGCACTGTTTGCAAAGACACCTAGGAAAAAGAAAACCTGCTAGGATTTTATAGAATTTGATGTGAGATGTCCCATGAATAAGGAAGAAGATATAATTTTGTTGTCATTATTGATAGGTTATTTAATAATTGTACCAAATGGAGAGGTTCTGCAATGCACCAAGGCTCATGGACATACAGAATTCTTGCCTCCTTTATGTTGCTGATGGAGTTCACAGTACTGGCAAATCCAGTCAAATCAAACTGAGTAGCCTTGTCTGCAGTTTTAATTTTCTGGCTGTGGGCTGAACCAGAGGTTGAGAAAAATCCAATGCAAGCCACTAGGCTCTTTGGGCTGGATGAACATTCAGCTAGGATGACCAGCCATCTCTAGCAGTGAGACATCTTATAATGTCAGCTGCATACACTGTCAACTTATTAAGGATAGATTCATTTTTTATTGGGATTCATTGATCCACTGGTACCAAGTGGGGAAGGATATTCACATGATGTAATCGATAGAAGGTAGCCCAGGTCTTGATTAAACAGTCTTGGTTTATTACTACTTGGTAATTAATAGCTAGTTGCTTTACATCTAGGATACATGATTGTCTTCTTTCAAATATCAAATGCAACTTAAGGTAAAGGTAAAGTTGCCATAGTCTTCCTAAACGATTGGGTTGCTCTGTCATTAAAAAGAGACACCTCAGGCCATGATTTAACCTGAGGGTCACCGTGCCTCAGGTGAGCAGAGAGATCGAGAAGGAGAATCCCTCATCGTAAGTCAGCATGTGTGTGAATTTAACCCATGCTTTTGGTATCACTCTGCATTGTAAAGCAACCATCCAGCCAACTGAGCTAATCAACCCCCAAATTACTTACGACTACTACGTCAATGTTGTTAACAACTTGGGAACTACACACTACACAACTGGCAAATGTCTATAACTCTGGTTAGCTCCTCTCAGGAACAGTTTTTTATATGCTGATACGTGGAGCATATTTTATAATGCCAGTTCACCCTTCCAGATTTAATGACTATTTGGGGTGCTTACTCTAGATCTTGGGGCTGCTAGAACTAACTTATTTATAATAAATTGCTACTGCTAGGATCAACCACTAGCTGTGCAGCAATACTAGTGTAATATTGTTGAGGCAAGATGGCAGTAGAGTAAGATGTTTCTGCCGGAGCTCCTCTGTTGCACTTGTTCTTTTTCTTTCCTCTCACTCTAGCTCCAGAGGAGAATCCTGGAGCAGCGGCAGGCGTGGTTAGTGAGTCCAGGAGCAGGGAGGGCAGGGAGTTCTCGAGCAGCATTCTGGCAGCAGGTCCCAGGCAGAGACTGGAAGGCAGTCCTGTAACTTACCTTGGAGCAGTTGAGTGCTGGTACGGGAGCAAACTAGAGGCTAGGAGTGAAGTGGGGACAGCTGTTGGGACTGGGATCTGGCACAGGCAGGCAGACAATATGCAGAGACCCTGAGCTGCTACAATGTAATGTTTATTTGAAATTATTTTGCCTGACTGTAACATCAAAATCCTTTAACAATGTCTTACTTCTCACATTTTTTAAACTCTGTAAAGTAATGCAACTATTTTTATTCCTCTTTTGTATCCAAGATTTGCACCAGGCATTTGTATGTAAGATGGTGCCATAAGAGGCTGACAATAGAAAAGCTTTTCACTGTACTTCTACAATGGAGTACATATGACAATAAAGGATATTTTATTATAAGATTAATTCAAACATAGCTTTTTGAGGAAGGTTTTAATTAGCATTAAGGCTTGACCTTCAGGTTTATTATTTACACCTAAATAAGCACAAAAGTTCATTGATCTGAAAATTGATGAAAATTCTCCAGGCAAGGAGGTGATTCTGTGGAACTCATGGCCTTGACATTCTTTGGTGGCAAAGTCATTGACAGAGAATCAACGATCAAGAGGAGAAGGCAGGAGAATGAATCTTTCGGGTGTAACCTTCTTCAGGACCCTTCTCCATCTCCTTATGCTGCCTGGCTTGCTGTGTTGATCCAGCCTCCTGCCTGTCTATTTTGGATTCCAGTATCTGCAGTTTTTTTGTATCATGATCCAATGGTAGAGCAGACTCAATGAGCTGAATGGCCTAATTATGCTCCTTTATCTTATGGGCTTTTAAGGGGAATCAGGAATATCTGTGTGTGGGGAGTAAAATCCTCTGAAATCGATGTCAGGTTGGAATCCCAAAATCACTTGTCCTCTTCTGTAATTCTACTGGGGTGGGGAGGGAGGATTGTAGGCAAGCAGGGAGCTCCCTCGGATCACTTGGGGAAGGAAAGTAGTTAAGAAGCACAAGGACAGTATTAGCTCTCAGTTCTGCATTTCCAAGCCAAGGCAACTATTATTTGACTCGTCAGAAATCCATCAGTCTCCAAAGCGGATGCAGAATAGGAGGGGATTCTTTCATGAAACTGACAAGCTGGGAAGACTTCGATCATTACAAACAAGGTGAGAGGCTGCTATTCAAGAGCACTTCATCTGTTAGAATGCAATCACTAGTTGACAGATGATGAATAACTTCTTCAAAGGAGAGGCATGGCATAGTCATATTGTCACCAGATTAGTAATCTGAATGCCCAGAGTTAACGCTTTTGGATGTGGATTCAGATCCTGTGGCAGCTAGTAGAACTTAAATTCAATTCATAAAGTCTGGAACTAAAATCTAGCTTAAGAAGCAGTGATCATGAGACCATCAGCAATTGAAAATAAGCTCTTGTAGGAGCAAAGAGAAAGGTGACACATCTGGAGGACAACTGTGAGACATGAGTACAAGTGGACAATAAGATGTGGGAAAGTACATTGGTTGCTCAAGCAGGAATGTGGGGCGGCCTACGGAGAGGGGGTTGAGTGAAGTCGCAAGACAAGATTTCCTGAGGAGTGCTGTGTAGGAGAATACAGTGATATTAAGGGTAAGAGTGTAGCTGCAAATGTTATTTCACTCATCTGCCATGCCTGCTATTTGTTTGGTTGCTCCTTGTGCACTGACTCCAGCTGTTGGCTTCCTTCTTCGATTTCATCGATGACTGCTGATTTGGAGAGATGCTTCTCCTTGGAAGAACTTCCTTCCCATATTTGCAATAGCAGGACCTCCAGGCATAAGTGGGAGATAGAGGCAGCAGCCTCCCAATCTCTTCCCTACAGTCCTCCGACTACAAAAACCTCAAAAATCTGAGCACTGGTAATCCACACAATAGTTCTTTTAATTTAGCAGATTCAATGCACCAATCCACCTGAACTCCCTAGCTGATTGAGGAACTCAGTGGTGGGATGTTAATGCTGTCACTCAGGGAAAGAACCTGTACGGAGTTTCCCAATTAGTTTCTGACCCACAGATCATTCCGCCATTACATCAGGGACTAAGTGCAGAAGATTCTGCCGATGACTTCTATTTCACACTCTACAGATACTATCATTCCTTGCTGAGTGTCTCCAGCATTTTCTATTCTCATCTCTGCCTCTAGAAGCCACACATTAAAGACTGATTTCCATTCTTATTTGCCATTTATACTGCTCACCACAATTAAAGAAGAATAAATTATATAGAGGATTCTCAGTTGCAGCAGTCTGTTCTTCGAGTTGTAGGAGCATCAATCCTTGTAACTTGCTTTCTGTAGTTGTGAGCAATAGCTTGCAAGTCATGGAAATCTCACCAAAAACTCTCCAGGAGGTAAGTAACTTGAGGCAGTTCGCAATGAAACAATCTAATTAGTGAACAGTGCAAATGGATTTACTCCAAATCAGACCGTAATAGCCAATGATTGAAGGAGGACTCGCACAAATGTTCCACCCTGATTTTCTTTTGAAGAATTGTAGTATCTTGGACCAGACCACACCTTTCAAGAAGACCCTAATTTTTTTCTTATTTAAAGGCAAATGTAAGGTGCTGTATTCTAGATGTAATTTGATTGCTTACATTATTTGGCTTTTAAGCAAAATATTTTATTCTTACCCTACAGTTGAAATACAAACAAAAGAAAGAAGAGTTGGTATAGTTTTAATAAGATTGGAAAACTTAACAGAATAATTGATTTTTCAACGACTGAACAGCAAACGTTCCAATATAGTAATATCCCATAAACATACCCTTGACAAAGGCAAATTCAGTAAAACAGATTGTCTCATATGCAATTTTGGCAGAGAGAGAGAATCCACGCTCTTCAGCAGTTGCCGAGAGAAATGCAACAGCTTCCATAGTCAACTTCACAATCCCAACGACCACTGAAAGCTAAACTAAAAACTTGGCTCTGTAGAGGCCTGTCTCCATGCATTTATACTGCTGCTATAGTTCTAACTTTTGAAAAAAATAACCCAAGGAGTCACAAGCTTTATAGGCCCAGAGGAGACAGCTCACTACCTATGGCTCAAAAACACTCTTAAAAAAAAAAGGACCAAATACACCTCTTAAAAACGTAGTATCATCATAGTAGTTAATTCTAAATGAGAAGAAAATCTGAATGCTTAATTTGATATTTAAAATAAAACCGCTTCACAAAAATCATTTGTTTGATTATTTATTGAAATTTCATTACTATGACCACAATCAGATTATCACAATATTTTACCTAAGCAAAGCAAAATGCATTTAAGGAAATTGTACTGATACATATAGCAAATTAAAAGTGATTTTAAAAAGAAATTTAAAAAGAAATTAAAACAGTTAAATATAAAAACTCAAGTAACTACATTTGCCACAGGAGAATAAAATAAAATAAGAGCTGAATAGTATACAAAAGTCTATCCAAAATAATGATGTAGTTCAAAGCACTATGTCAAAGGTTCCAGCCCTTCCTCTCCTTGGAAAGCCATTTTCAGAATTACTTACACAGAAATAAATTCCTAAACAAATGACCTGGCCTGTACAGATGTACCAGATTTAATCACTCAGCTGGCAAAGCAAAGCTGCTCCTTTCGAGATCCAATAGTCGCTGTCCCTTTTTGATGGCAGTAGCACAGTCACAACAAAATTTGTAGAATGGCCTGAAATCAGATAAATTGAAAAAAATATACCTTGTTATATTGATTTGCAATGACCAAAATTTGTTAGGTCATTCACCAAAGCATTTCAGTATTTACTCCCTTCACCACCGATGCAGCGTGTGCCATCAAGAAGATGCTCTGCAACGACTCACCATGAATCCTTCAACGTCACCTTCCAATGCCATGACCTATGCAGCCTATAAGGGCAAGGGCAAGAGATATATGGGAAAATCACAACCTGCAAGTTCCCCTATAAACCACTCATCTGTCTCCTCCACTGTGAAGACCAATGCAAAATATTGGCCTAAATTATCTGCCACTTCTTTGTTCCTCATTATTAATTCCCTCGTTGTATTCTTTAAGGGTCCCATACTTTAGCTATTTGTTTTATATACCTGTAGAAACTCTTGCTGCTTGTTCTTATATTTCTTGACAACTCAGAAATTTTCTCCTTCTTTATTAGTTTTTTTTTAATCATCTGATGCGGTTACTAAAAAACATTCATTATTCTCTGGCCCAACACTAGTTTTCCCTGCTTTGCCGTATTTTTTGATTGGATGCTTTCCTCAATCACCTTTGTTAACCAGGGATGGTTCATGTCATTAAGTCTTAATATCACTGACCAGAGTTGTCCTGAAATATGATATAGAGGTTGGAATGGAGATAGGAGGGGGCTTGAAATGGGGTAATAATGCAAATATCTTAAAATACCTGGAGCCAGTTATCCTTCTTTCTCTTAGACACAGTCTCTCATGACCAAGGGTGATTTTGCTCTGCTCCAGACTGATGCATCTCCCCCACCATACTTGAGATTATGTAACATTCCAATGCTGGATCTGAACAAATCTCTGAACAGATGTGGGCTGCTATAGATGTTTTTTTTTATAATATATTTTTATTAAGAAAAAATAGATTTTTAAATATTACAACAAATACAAAACAATGCAATTCAAAACAGTACAAAAATAGTGCACAACTAAACCCAAATAATAAAAAATTTCCCCAACCCATCCTCCTATACGAATGTATAAACATATATAGAGAAGTATAAAATTAAAAAAAACACCTAAACTAGCTATTTAACTAACTAAATAAATATCTAACAACAAACAAATAAATAGTAATAACTCAGCCCAGCCAAACAAAACACTCATACATTCTCAGTTCCTCCTCCCTGGATATTGGACTCATGAAACACAACCATTACGGCTATATAAAAGCCCTTGTTAGTGTGGCAGATAAATCTGTGTCCAGGTATTTCAAAAAGGGTTGCCATGTCTTGTAAAAATTCTCAGTTTTGCGGTGTACCATATTTGTGAGAAAATCCAGGGGAATATGCTCCATAGCAATCTTCCGCCAACCCGACAGGCCTGGGGGGGTTTCTGATATCCAACCTAGCAAGATATTCTTCCTTGCACAGAATGTAAGAATATTGAAAAGTTTTTCCTTATGCGAGTCTGCAGGAAATACAATGGGTAGGCCCAAAAGGAGCGAAATAGGGTCCTTCGCCACCCCTACACCTAAAATCCTCTCCATTGTACCCACCACAGCGCTCCAATACGTTTGAAGCCTGTCACAAGACCAAAGACAATGGGTAAGAGTACCGTACAGACCTTGCACTTGGGACATGCTGAAGATACCCCTGGTTTAAATTTTGACAAACGGTCTGGGGCTAAGTGGACCCTGTGGAGAATCTTCAACTGTAAAGCATGGTCCTATTACAAATTGATATCTTCCTTGCATTCTCCCAAATATCCTCCCATGCCCCTGAAGAAACTTCAACACCCAGCTCTCTTTCCCACATCTTGTAGAGTCGATCAGACTCATCTGAGGTGGCACCCCCCAATTGGTGATATAGAGTACTGAC
>NC_057711.1:104268382-104317547 GCF_004010195.1 Chiloscyllium plagiosum | reverse complement strand
AACAATATTTATACATACTACAATTGTTTAAATTAGGTTAGTTTGTCCACAAAGTCTCTTGCCTTCTCCGATGTGTCAAAGAGATGCATGGATCCATCTAAGGTGATCCGAAGCACTGCCGGATATCTCAGGGAGTACTGAATCCCAAGCTCCTTCAATCTTCTCTTGACACCATCATACGATTTTCATTTCTGGATCACCGCCGCTGAAAAGTCCTGAAAAAACATGATCTTAGACCCCTTGTAAATTAGGGCCTTTGGATCCTTCCCCTGGAGTCTGAAAGCCTCCATGACTCTCTCCTTATCCCGGTAATGATGGAACCGCACCAGGAAAGGACGAGGGCGTTGACCCAGACCCAACCTCCGCACTGTGACCTGGTGAGCCCTCTCTATCTTCAATCCTCTCATGTCAGTCTCCAAGTCAAGGAATTTCGGAAGCCAATCTTCAACAAATTCCGCAGGCCGCTCACCTTCCTTACCCTCAGGTAGACCAATGATCCGAATGTTTTTTCTCCTGCCCCTGTTTTCAAGATCATCCACTTGGTCATGCAAATTATGAACCTGCATCTTCAGGGCTTGGATCTCTTCCTTAAATGAAGTGGCATCAGCTTCCACTACTGTGTCCCTGTGCTCCACCTCATCTGCTCTCTTCTCCAGGTCTCCCAGTTGCTGCTCATGCGTCTGCAACATGAGAGAGACTGGAGCCAGCTTCTCTTCAATCTGTTTCCTCAACATCTCGCGAGATTTCGAGAGCTGGTTCACCAGGTCTTGGAGAGTAATCGGCTCCGAGGCTGCTGCCAAGTTGAGCTTCAGGCCCGGCCTCAGATGCTCCTCCTCCCTTTTTCGGCATTTCTGGACAGCTGAAAATACAGGTAAGTCAATTTTTAAATGTTTCTTAGGGCTCCACAATCTTTCCAATGCCCCAAGAAATCCTGATGACCTTGGTTGGGTGGGTTAAAGGACCGTCCTGCTCCTGCTGCGATGCGAAGCTCTGAAATGTGATCTTCTCAGATCGCCACCATTTAGATCCCCCGGGCTGCTTATAGATGTTGATCTGATTCAGTGTGAATACAGAGGAATCTCGAAATCCAAACAGATGAAACTGGGACTGAACCCTGAGGTGTTACTGAACAATTTACTCAGACACCGACTAGGGAAATTGAAAAAGTATATTTTTAGACTAGTAACTGATGATAACTGCATAAGCGAGCAACCTTTCCGATGCAGTTGTTTACAAAATTTCCCATAATGTTCCTGGTTTCCTTTATTTTCAGTCTTTGACAGAAAGAAAGAGCAGTTATCTCAAAGGTCTCCACTGCTAAACAAATGAGTGTGGAAATGGCAATTCCTCTTGGTGTTCATTTCAGTGAAAAGAAAACTGGATGGCTAACTGTATTTGTAATCAAAAGTGAAATGGGTAGGTGTTTGCTTGGAATTGTCACAGGGTATGGCCTATCAGATATAAATAACGGATTTTAAGAATAAAAAGTGGACAAAGCTCAGTTCAATAATTCAAGGTGCAGCGAAATACTCCAGCAGGGCCAGGTCTGTCTGGATAGCCTATTTCTGAATTGTACCTTCCATGTAACTCTTTATCAGATATACCTCAGGCTCTCAGTGTAACAAAAACCCCTCTGAGAAAATTTTCTTCAACAATTAACAACTATATTCAAACATCCCTATGAATAGCAATGTGTTGCATTCATAATGCTTTTTTAAATTGATGTACCGTTATGCATCTGACATATACCAGAGAGGTTTCAAGACAGAGGCTCAAACTAATCTCTCAACTTGTAATGATTTGATTGATTGCTCTCTGGTTCTTAACATTTTCAGACTGGTAACTTCGAAAAAACAATATGCTTCTTCAAACCTCAGCTATTTTACTGGTTCCACTCTAACAGTTTTCTCTTAGCTGCTGCCCTTATTTTTGAGTGATCCAGTAACTGCCTCTTCAATTGTGATGCATTGCTATTTGGCACAAATTTCAAATCATAAATCAACAGATTTGACACAGAAATTTGTATATTGTACATGCAATCCACAAATTCGGATGCCTAACATGCATACTGGGTGCAGTTTTACACACAGCAGCAAGTATTGTGAAGAATATGTTTTGATTGTGCTGCCCAAATCCTTACACTCCACACCAGGCTTGCACTGACTCCAAATTACAACATTCAAAGTTGAGAAAGTTTACTGTTTCAAGTTATTTCTGGATTTAAAAAAAAATTGTTAGCGATTTTTGAGAAGATTTGTAGCTCAGTTTGATGATAAGTCTGTAAGTTAGCTCGCTGAGCTTGAAGGTTTGTTTTCAGACGGTTCCTCACAATAATAGTAACATCATCAGTGTGAGTCTCAGGTGAAGTGCTGGTAGTATGTTCCACCTCTCTATTTATAGGTCTTGGTTTCTTAAGGTGGGTGATGTCATTTCCGGTTCTTTTAATCAAGGGAAGGTAGATAGGATCTAAATCGATGTGTTTGTTGATGGAGTTCTGGTTAGAATGCCAGGCCTCTAAGAATTCTCGTGTGTATCTTTGTTTCACCTGTCCTAGGATGTGTGTGTTGTCCCAGTCAAAGTGGTGTCTTTGTCTGTCTGTATGCATAGAAACTAATGATAGTGGGTCGTGTTGTTTGGTGGCCAGTTGGTGGTCATGTATCCTGGAGGCAAGTTTCCTGCTACTTTTGTCCGATGTAGTGCTTTTTCACAGTTCTTGCATGGTATCTTGTAAATGACGTTAGTTTTGCTGGTGGTATCTAATAGATCCTTTAGGTAATTAGTTGCAGTTTAAGTGTGTTGGTAGGTTTGTGGGCTACCATAATCCCAAGGGGTCTGAGTTGACTGGAAGTCATTTGTGATATGTCTTTGATATTAAGTAATGTGGCTATAGTTTTTGATTGTTATATCTGCTTGTTTGGGTTTGTTTCTGAGGAATCGGCGAATTGCGTTTATTGGTACCCATTTTTCTTGAAAACATTGTATAGATATTCTTCTTCTGCTTTTTGTAGTTCTTGGGTGCTGCAGTGTGATGTAGCTTGTCAAAATAATGTTTTCTTGCAGCTCCATTTGTGGGTTAGATTAGATTACGTACAGTGTGAAAACAGGCCCTTCGGCCCAACAAGTCCACACCGACCCGCCGAAGCGCAACCCACCCATACCCCTACATTTACCCCTTACCTAACACTACGGGGAATTTAGCATGGCCAATTCACCTGACCTGCACATCTTTGGACTGTGGGAGGAAACCGGAGCACCCGGAGGAAACCCATGCAGACACGGGGAGAATGTGCAAACTCCACACAGTCAGTCGCCTGAGGCGGGAATTGAACCCGGGTCTCTGGCGCTGTGAGGCAGCAGTGCTAACCACTGCTTCTGAAGTTAAGTACTTGGTTCCTGTGTGCTGTTTTTCTGTAGATGGTGGTTTGAAGCTCTCTGTTAACTGTATGTTCAACTATCATGTCTAGGAAATGACATCACCCACCTTAAGAAACCAAGACTATAAATAGCTTATTATATAGACTATAAATAGAGAGGCGGGACATACCACCAGCACTTCACCAGAGATGATCACTGATGATGTTACCTAGTATGGTGATGAAATGTCTGAAAACAAACCTTCAAGCTCTGTGAGCTAACTTACACACTTAAAATAATTGTGTTAAGGAGCAATGATTTTGAAGTCATACAGCAAAACAGTTCCTTAAATCAAAGAGTCATACAGCATGAAAACAGACCCTTCAGTCCATCTGGTCCATGCTGAATGTAATCCCAAACTAAACTAGTCCCACCTACCTGCTCCTGGTCCATATCCTCCAAACGTTTCTTATTTATGTATCTATCTAAATGTCTTTTAAATTCTACCTGAATCCACCACGTGAACAAAAATAAATGAAAAGCAAAGAAATCCAGCTCTAATTGATTTGCTATAAACACCAAACACAGCAAATTATCTTCAGTACAATTGCCAAGTCACTAACATGCAGCAAAAGACACCTTTCAATGGACATTCATCAGGAATGTTCCAATTTGGCAAGGCACAATTAGATTTGCAGTAAAGTAGTTCACTCTGTCACATTAATACGTTGCATGTTCTGCTTCCCGAAACGATCTACCCTGTTAGCTCTCCAAATGAGAATGACAATTAAATTCCACAATGGTCATATGTTTTTATCCCAGAAGGAAAAACCAGAAAAAAAAGTCATTCTTGGAAATGACTGCACTTAACCTTCATTTTGCAGAATAAGACAAGTGGATGTATCATTCACAAGTTTTACTGTTACTCCTTTCTGGAATTTAACAATACAAATACATTGGCACTAAAAATCAGGTTGAAAATGACCCAGAATAATGTCAATCAAAAGATAATATTTTGGATTGGATTTGAGAGAAAAAAAATATCTTTGTGCTGATCCGTTCTGCCATTCCATTCCCGAGAAATAAGGTTCAAGTAGATATACACGTGGGCCAGATTGTCAAAGTAAGGTCAGCAACCCGACACACAGATGCGTTCCTGGTCCCAGCCTCTGTGCTCTGGCTGCCATGTACCAGCATGCCTTGCTCATGCCTTGCTGATGAGAACAGGCAGCCCACCACAAGATCAATAGAACCCAAGATGGAACAAAAAAACCTGTGAACTCAAAGTAAAAGGTTCAATGGTCATCTTGGTTCAAGTTGGTCTGTGAAGCCTCAGTTCTCTATAAAATAACAATAAACATTGCGATGCCTATGGAATGATACTGACAGGCAATAAGATTCAGCAGATTGTTAGGTTCAGGGTGAACAAAGTCTTTAAAAATTGCAATCCTAACCTCTTGGGCCGCTTATGTACCTCCTGAACAAGCTTATTGGGCCCTTAATTGGCACAAAGTGGATTTTTCATTCTGTACCTTCTGCCAACCCTTCAAAAATTTCAAAATGTTCCAAAGAAGACTGGCTCCTAAAACAACTCTGAGGACTATGATTCTGAAGTCACACCTAGACTTGTATGCAAGCTCACAACCATTGAAAATCAAACATATTGGATGAGAATTTTGTTTACATACCACTGCTTCTAGCAATGTAGTACAGAACTGACTCACCAGGGAGTGGACAGGAAGCACTTACAAGCTGCTACCTGTGCAGCCCACGTGACCTTTCTCATTGGTATTACATGTAAATAAATTTTCTTCCCTCATCAGGAGGCGACTTGAGTATAATACCTGTGGTTGACAGGGTTCCTGCTCGGGCCGCTGTTTTATAGAGCGGTGCATGATACAGTGATGAAATTGGCTCGTAATTCTGTGCAGGCTCAAAGTGCACAACAGGTAAAACAGCATGCATCACTTTGGGAAAGGCATCTTCCAGCACCATTTCTTTGTCGTCCCAGCGGCAGGCATCCATAAACATTCCATGGACCAATACACCATCTTTAGGGGAAGATAACTTGTGGAAAAGGGAAAACAAAGATACACATCAACAAAATATTAAAGACAATATTGCATGAAATCAAAGTATATAATGGATACCATTATGTTTTTTTGTCAAGGAAGTGGAAACTCCTTTAAAAAAAAGTGACCAAAGCTTTTCAAAATTCAATGAAAAAGAATTTTATTTTCATGATGTGAAGTATCATCCTGATACAGGCTCAGTTTTATCACACACATATGATAGATTAAAATTAACATATTGATGATTCTAAAATTGATGCCATGTAATGAAGACTGAAGGAAAAATTCTTCATTTTTGGAAAAAGTAGGTTTCTTAGATACTGATTCTGTCCAATATTCACAATAAATGTGCTGCAACAGTTATAGCCTAGCCAACTTTACGGGCATTTAAATGGTCAATGAATAGGCATATGGACAAGAATGGAATAGTGTAGGTTAGATGAGCTTCAGACAGGGCAGCGAAACATCAAGGGCCGAAGAACATTACAGCGCAGTACAGGCTCTATGTTCTATATGAAAATGAAGATAATGTGGATGGAGATCCAGAATACTAACAAATGGCATTGTGAAACAGGGTGCAGACAAAGGAAGAGAAAGGAAGAATAAAAATGTCATAATCGTAAGTGATTACATTCATTAGTGGAATAGATAGTATTGTTGATTGGGCACATTAGGAATGGAGGATTGAGCTCATGTAGAACTGTTTAGACTGTATAGCCTGGTTTGGTATAGTATACACTCTGTTACATTTTAACACCTATCAGAATGTAAGCATAAATCAGCAATTTCCGATCAGCAACTAGAAGATCCTGGAACACATTACTCTGAAATGCCGCTGCAGACATGATAGTCTATTAGATTCTCCTGATTTTCAATCCCTTTTCATTTTAATGCCCTCGGACAAGAATGCCCAGGCAATCACAAGTTGGAAAGGAGTACCGCACTTTAGGTGGTCAGCTCCTATATAGCGGGTTGTGAAGAAGAGTACTTTTCAAAATCACTGTGCAAATATTCCAGAAAAAAAATGCAGATGTGCTGGAATCAAAGGAAATGTAGATTTTCACACAGGATAATGTAGTGACACTTAGTACACTTTCAGTAACGTTTGAAGTAATATCTGGGAATATGTACTGTTTGCATTTACACTACATCCTACTGTGGATGTATAAATATATAAGTTTTTAACTGTGATATTTTGTGTAATTAATGGTTGGATGTAAAAGTACAATATTGGAATCTAATAGGTTTGATATTTGGAAAAGGTCGAACTGGTTTATTCTTGCCAAGAGAAGGAGTGTTTTTGAGACTTTCTGAATGAAATGAACAAGTAAAAATAATTTTCAAAGGGATAATTGGAAATGAATTTACTTACAAAAAGTGATCAACATAGAGTCGTAGAGTCATAGAGATGTACAGCATGGAAACAGACCCTTTGGTCCAACCCATCCATGCCGACTAGATTTACTCTATCCATGCCCCTCATAATTTTGTAAACCTCTATAAGGTCACCCCTCAGCCTCCGACGGTCCAGGGAAAACAGCCCCAGCCTGTTCAGCCTCTCCCTATAGCTCAAATCCTCCAACCCTGGCAACATCCTTGTAAATCTTTTCTCAACCCTTTCAAGTTTCACAACATCTTTCCGATAGGAAGACCAGAATTGCACACAGTATTCCAACAGTGGCCTAACCAATTTCCTGTACAGCCGTAACATGACCTCCCAACTCCTGTACTCAATACTCTGACCAATAACGGAAAGCATACCAAATGCCTTCTTCACTATCCTATCCACCTGCTCAACTAGAACCAATTTCCACAGAGAATCGTGAAGTCATACAGCACAGAAACAGATCTTTCAGTCCACCATATCTGCACTGACCAGACGTCCCAATCTGATCTAGTCCCATTTAGCAGCATTTGGCCCATATCCCTCAAAATCTTTCCTATTCAAATACCCATCCTTTTAAATGTAGTTTTACCCACCTTCACCACTTCCTCTGGTAGCTCGCTCCATACATGCACTACCCTGTCAGGTCTTAAAAAAAAGTAAAACCTTGCAATTATTTTGCCCCTTCCTTTCACTACTGTCCCTGCCAGCTTCACAAATTTCTGTGATATCGTCCTCCATTTATTCTGATTTGTTGAACATTCCTGATTTTAATTGTTGCATTGTTGTCGGTTGCGCTTTCAGTTAGGCCTCAAGCCCTAGAATTATCTACCTAGACCACTCTATCTCCCTTTCCTCCTTTGAGACAAATTTCAAAATTTACCTCCCTGACCAGATTTTTGGTCATCTGACCTAATATCTCTTTATGGGTCTTGGTGCTATATTTTATTTTGTAATGTTCTTGTTAACTATCTTGGACTATTTTTAGTACATCAAAGGTGCTTGATCATTATTAGTTACTATATAATAGATATCAATGGCCTCAGAACAGCAATTGGGTTAGACAGTTCCAGAGAAGGGTCACCTGACTTGAAATATTAATTATGTTTTCTCTCCACAGATGGGGCCAGACATGTTGTGTTTCTCCAGCAATTTCTGTTTTTGTTTCAGTTAAGATGCTTGTATGAAATTTGAAACAAGTAGAAAATTACTTATTGTTACGTTTTTCACTAACATGCATTTTGCTACTTTACAAGCAATCATGGAATTAAGGTTGCAACTCTCCAGAATTGGCTGCAGTCATCAGGAACTGATGTGTACACTGCTGTGTACGACACTGGAGAAAAATCATAGGAGTACTAAAAAAAGATAGTTTTTGTGATGTTTTCTTTGAACATTTCTGTGTAGCAGATATGAAATATCGACAACAGGGAAGGGTTGCTTGGCTGACAGTCAAGCATCGACCAATTAGAAAATTATATTTTAGCACCTTACCTAGCAATAGGAAATAGTACATCACTATTAGTGGACGTGTTGGCTGAGTAATGGCTGGGGTGTACAGGCAGGTCACAAGGTGAGACCTTCAAAAATAGACTTAATCAAAATTGGCAACACTACGTGGAATACTGGGTAAAGCTTCATTTCCTCATGACACTTTAGCAAAGGTTTACAACAACATTTGTTTATAAGCATATTCATCATTTGATCAAACTTGGTGTACAGCAAAAGTCTTCCATTACTGTTTAAACACAAGATACTACCTATTAATTCTAAAATTGGCAGTCCTATATTTGAATGGGTTAAGAGGAACTCTTAAGAGATAAACTCAATTGGATTTTTGTTTTAAACAGGACAAGTTCAGTGAGGTTACAACACTTGACACAGACAGAAGCATGGGTGAAGATCTGGTTTTAATTAGACCTTTTTTCACGGTATAGAACATTAACTGTTTAGTTTATTTTTTAAGAACTTCCATAAATTTTCATTTCAAAAATTGCTGAAACATAATTCCTCTTTAACACAACCCATATCCATGTTTCTACCTTGGCTAAAAGATAGCAATCCTGTGTTCTATTAATTCTACTTCTTTAGTTATATTTGCCACTCTGAATTAATAAACTTTTAAAAATGAATGCATTGATGTATCCATATAATTCATACAGAAACTTAAACTTTTAAATAGTATAGTCACCAATAAGAGATGAAATAGCAATATTATGTAGGTAATCTATAGGACTTGTGGTTCTATTGCTAGATGGATTGCATTGTACAACACTGTAACATTATTTTACAAAAGCTGAAATTACCATTTCATCCATTGGGAGCACCTCCCCAAATTTTAAAATTTTCATAGCTTCTGCTACTTCCATTGCATTCCGGTACACAGGAATAACATTAAAACGAAAGGTAAGTTCATCAATTGGAAGGTTATATTTCCTGGCATGGTTCTGAAGTGTGCCTGAAACAGAAAACAAAAAAAATTGTCGTAATTGGTGGGAGTTCCAATCTGGCAGATCTTCCCTTCTTTAAAGCCAATCTGCCAGCAATAAAGGGAAGTTGAGTTTTCATTTGTGGTGAGTAAATAAAGCATTAATGAGGCATAAGGCAGAACTACAATTTCCAAAACATTTTAATTTTCTGGTACAAGTCCACATTTGCAAGTTTGTTCATACAATGGTGATTCACCTGCTGTATGCAACAGCTAAAATTATGCCTGAAGAAATTTGCTTGCACCCTCTACATCAAGGTGTTGCAATATTGGGACAGCTTTCAACTTTGCACAACATAATTAGTTAAATGGTGAAAAACTGCATAAAGCTGCAACACAAAGAGACATGGGAGTACTTGTGCACTAAACACAGAGTGCTAGCATACAGATGCAGCATGTAATCAGGAAGCCTAGTGGAATGTTGATCTTTATTTCAAGGATATATAAAAGTAGGGAAGTCTTAATGAAACTGTACAAGGTGTTGGTGATTAGATTAGATTCCCTACAGTGTGGAAACAGGCCCTTCGGCGCAACAAGCCCACACCAACCCTCCGAAGAGTAACCCAGACCCATTTCCCTCTGACTAATGCACCTAACTCTCTGGGCAATTTAGCGTGGCCAATTCAACTGACCTTTACATCTTTGGACTGTGGGAGGAAACCTGAGCACCCAGAGGAAATCCACGCAGACACGGGGGGAATGTGTCAACTCCATACAGATGGATGCCTGAGACTGGAATCGAACCTGGGTCCCTGGTGTTGTGAGGCAGCAGTGCTAACCACTGAGCCACCCAAAGAAACTACATCTGGAGTACTGTTAACAGTTTTGGTCCCTTTATTGAAGAAAAGAGATCATTTCATTGGATGCAGTTCAAAGAAGGTTTACCAGAATGATCCCTGGTATAAAAGGATTGTCTTATGAGCAAAGATTACTCACAGAGTTTGGGAGAATGACTGATAATCTCTTTGAAAGATGAGGCAGCATAGTGGCTCAGTCTTTAGCATGCTGCCTCATACTGCCATGGACCCAGATTCAATTCCAGCCACGGGTGATTATCTGCTTGGAATTACACATTTTCCCTATCTGCATGGGTTTCCTCCAGTTCGATGGTTTCCTTCCACACTGCAAAGATGTGCAGGTTAGGTGAATTGGCAATGCTAAATTGCCATAATGTTCTGGGTTTGTAGGTTAGGTGGATTAGACTTGGGAAATGCAGGATGATGGGGTAGGGGTGATATTTATACTAACATCTAATCCACTCCTATTAAAGAGTTTGGAAATCAGGGAACTTCTGGAAGCTCTTTACATACAGAAAGAGAAAATTAACCTTCTAGACATTATGCAGGCTATTGTGTTACATCAAGGATCTCCATTTATTCAATATAATACATCCCACGTGGGGTTGAAATTAATGAATACAGAAGGAACAGAAATTGAGAGAACTCTTGCAAAAAAACCTTATGGTCTTTTCTGTGCCAATGCATGATGGCATAGAATCAGCAGAAATGCATACTGAGAAAGAAGATCAAAACGTAACACTAAATTAAATCAAAATAGGTACAGAGGTGGACTTAATGAATGTGAAATCTTAAGATGCACCAGAGTGCAAGCCCCACCTGTTTGTTGCTCAAAATAAACAGAACACTTAAAATGCCGTAACCAGCAACTTTGAAATTGTCATTAATACAAAAATAAAATTGGTTGTCAGTTTGCGGATTGATTAAATTGTCCAGTGTTTTAAATATGACTGTTTGTAAAGGCAAATTAACCATATAAGACCAGGAAAGTGGAAATGGTTCCAGAGGAGAATTCTCTTTCCTTTAGATGAGAAATAGGTGGCAGGCTAAACCTGTCATGTGGCACAGAGAACAATGCTTGCTGATAATCTTAATGCCAATGTGGTGGTGGCACTGCAGATGTGAACAGGTAGTGTTGTCAATGCAAAGACATGACTTGGACTAAGACTGAACAGTGTCTCTTTCACAGATCATGAAACCATTGTTAATTGTCAGAAAAACGCATCTAGTTCACTAGATCCTAGCATCTAGGAAGAAATCTGCCATCCTCACCTGGTTTTGCCTACATGTGACTCCACATCCACAGCAATTTGGTTGATTCTAAATTGCCTTCTGAAATGGCCTAGCAAGCCATGCAGTTGTACCAATCGCTACAAAGTCTCAAGGAAGTGAAACTAGATTAGATTAGATTACTTACAGTGTGGAAACAGGCCCTTCGGCCCAACAAGTCCACACCGACCCGCCGAAGCGTAACCCACCCATACCCCTACATTTACCCCTTTACCTAACACTACGGGCAATTTAGCATGGCCAATTCACCTGACTTGCACATCTTTGGACTGTGGGAGGAATCCGGAGCCCCCGGAGGAAACCCACGCAGACACGGGGAGAACGTGCAAACTCCACACAGTCAGTCGCCTGAGTCGGGAATTGAACCCGGGTCTCTGGCGCTGCGAGGCAGCAGTGCTAACCACTGTGCCACCGTGCCGCCTGGCATTGACCTAGGCACCAGAAAAGACAATGGCAGAAACAGCCCTGTCAACCCTGCAAAGTACTTCTTACTAATATCTGGGGGCTAGGGCCAAAATTTGGAGACCTGTCTCAAAACCTAATCAAGCAACATCCTGACACAATCATACTTACAGAAACATGCCTTACAGACAATGACCCAGACACCAGCATCATCATTCCTGGATGTATCCTGTGCCACAGGCAGGACAGATCCAGCAGAGGTGGCGACACAGTGGTATAGAGTTGGGAGGGAGTTGCCCTGGAAGTCCTGCCTCCATATTGAACAACATTTAGAGGAAGTACGGAGGATGGCAAGAGCACAAAATGCACGTAGGAGGGGGATTTCAGTGTCTACCACCAAGAGTGGCTCAGAAACAGTACTATGGATCAAGCTGATTGGATCCGAAAGGGTCTGCAATTGGTTTTGAAGGAAGCATCAAATGGGAAAACATACTTGACTTCAACCGTACCAATCTGTCCATGAAAGTATCAGTAAGAGCAACCACTACACAGTCATTGTGGAGACGAAGTTCCACTTTCGTATTGAGAATAACCTCCATTGTGTTGTGTGGTACAATCATTATACTAAATTGGACAGACTTTGGATAGATCTAGCAACGCAAGACTGTGCATCCACGAGGTGGTGTGGGCGATCAACAGCAGCAGAATTGTACTCCAGCACAATTTGTAACCTCATGGCCCGGCATATCCCCCACTCAACCATTACTATTCGGCCAGGGAATCAACCCTGGTTCAATGGAGTGTGCAGGAGGG
This sequence comes from Chiloscyllium plagiosum, assembly GCF_004010195.1. NCBI lineage: Eukaryota > Metazoa > Chordata > Chondrichthyes > Orectolobiformes > Hemiscylliidae > Chiloscyllium > Chiloscyllium plagiosum. Next base: position 104,304,947 of record NC_057711.1, on the reverse strand, counting down.
CATGGTAAGAGGAGCACCAGGCATACTTGAAAATTAAGTGTCAGCCTGGTGAAGCTAACAAACAGGACTACTTGCATACCAAACAGCACAAGCAGCAGTTGTGAGCTCACAACTAAAGGATCAGATCTCAGCTTGGCAGGCCTGCCACATCCAGTTATGAATGGTGGGTGAGCAATTAAACAATTCACTGGAGGAGGAGGCTCCACAAGTTTCCCCTTCCTCAATGATGGAAGAGCCCAGCATACCAGTGCAAAAGATAAGCTTGAAGCTTTGACAGCAACCTTCACCTAAAAGTGCCAAGTGGATGATCTATCTCAGTCTCCAGCATTACAGATACCAGTCTTCAGACAATTTGATTCGCTCCATGTGATATCAAGAATGGTTGAAGAAACTGGATGCTTCAAAGGTTATATGACCTGACAACATTCCATCAACAGTACTGAAGGCTTGTGCTCCAGAACTGGCTGTTCACCTGGCCAAACTGTTCCAGTACAGTTGCAACATTGCCACCTATCTGACAATGTGGAAAATTGTCGAGATATGTCCTGTACATAAAAAGAAGGACAAATCCAACCCAACCAATTACCATCCCATTGGTCTACTCTCGATCATCAGTAAAGGGATGGAAGGTGTCATCAACAGTGCTATCAAGCAGCACCTGCTCAGTGACACTTAGTTTATGTTCCGCCAGTGCCACTCAGCTCCTGACCTCATTACAGCTTTAGTTCAAACATGGACAAAGAGCTGAATTCCAGAAGTGAGGTGAGAGTGACAGCCCTTGACATCAAGGTCACAATTGACCAAATGTGGCATCAAGGAGCCCGAGCAAAACTGGAATCAAAGGGTATTGGGGACAAACTTTCCACTGGTTGGAATCATATCTGTCAGATAGGAAGATGGTTGTGGTTGTTGGTGAGTTATCTCAGCTCCAGGACATCTCTGCAAGAGCTTGTTAAGGTAGTGTCCAAGGCCCAACATCTTCAGCTGCTTCATCATTGACCTTCCCTCCATCATAAGGTCAGAAGTGGGGATATTCGCCAATGATTGCACAATGTCCAGCACTGTTCGCAGCACCTCAGATACCGACACAGTCCATATTCAAATGCAACAGGATTTGGACAATATCCAGGTTTGGGCTGACAAATCTCAAGTAACATTCATGTCACACAAATCTAAATGCCATAGCTTGACATTCAATTGTGTTACCATCACTAAATTCCCCCACAATCAACATCCTGGGGGGTTATCATTGACTAGAAATTCAACTGGAGTGGCTATAAGAGCAGATCAGAGGCTAGGAATACTGTAGTGAGTAACTCACCTCCTGACTCCCCCCAAAGCCTGTCTATCATCTACAAGACACAAGTCAGAAGTGTGATGGAATACTTTCCACACTTGCCTGGATGAGTGTAGTTCCAACAACACTTAAGAAACATGACACCATCTAGGACAAAGCAGCCCACTTGATTGGCTTTACATTTACAAGCCTCCACTCACTCCATCACTGGTGGTCAGTAGCAGCAGTGCATACCACTTACAAGACACGCTGCAGAAATTCACCAAAGATCCTCCAACAGCACCTTACAAACCATGACTACTTCCAACGAAAAGGACAAGGGCAGCACAAAATGGGAACATCACAGCCTTCAAACTGGCCTCCAAGCCTCTGACCATCCTGACTTGAAAATATATTGCCACTCTGAATCTCTCCTCTCCATCGTGTCCCCTCCCCTCCATTCGCTAACATCAACCCCTCTCACTCTCCAATAATCTTCCCCGAATAGTCCTTCAACCTCCAAATTGTGGGTCTGTCATTCACATTAATAAGTACAGCTTTAACAACACATGAGAAACTCAATATAGTCCATAATAAAGCAGCCATTTTGATGAATATTTCATGCACTAACTCAATTACCTCCTGCTTTCATCTTGGTTTGGTGCCACCTATGAAATGCATAACTCTCTGTCGGTTCATCTGCAGAACCCCATAGATCACAACATCCACTGTCTGCTCAGACATCCAGAAGGTGCTCGGCTCTTCACCTCAATTCCATAGAAAAACCATAGAAAATCATACATCATTCAGACTTGGACATTATCATTGCTCTTTCACTTCATTGAAAAACTGGAACTCCCTATCCAACAGCATTGTGGAATCATCTTCAGCACATTAATATCAGTGATGCAAGAATAAGACTCATTACCACCTTTTCAGGAGAGCTGTAGATAAGTAATACACAAAGCAGAAAGGAATAATCAAAATCCAGGTGAGATGAAGCAGAGTGAGGGAAGGCTGACAAGGAATGTAAGCAGCAGCATTGATCATCTGGATTTTAAAAAGGGGCTGCACGGTGGCTCAGTTGTTAGCACTGCTGCCTCATAATGCCAGGGACCCGGGATCGATTCCAGCCTTGGGCGACTGTCCATGTGGAATTTGCACATTCTCCCTGTGTCTGAGCGGGTTTCCTACCACAGTCCAAAGATGTAAAGGTTAGGTGAATTGGCCATGCTAAATTGCCCGTAGTGTAGGTTATTAGTCACGTTTAAATATAGGGGAATGGGTCTGGGTGGGTTACTCTTCAGAGGGTTGGTGTGGACTTGTTGGGCTGAAGGGCCCGTTTCCACATTGCAGGGATTCTAATTCAACAAAGGCCTCACCAGTGATGCTTACATCTCACAAATTAAGTTTTAAAATGTCAAGCTAAAGTAAGTTGAATAGATTGTAGCAGGTTGACAATAGGTTAATTCGTTCAGGCTGTGCTACTCTACATCAAAAAGGCTTTTTGAAAGAAATGCATCTCTCAAGGCATTACTGACCACAGACTAAGGATTACAAACAACAGTCTTAATGAAATCAACTGGCTATATGTAAAGATTGGGTTTTCAAGGAGCCATGACTTAATGGATACATGCTGAAGCAAATTTTGATAATCACATTTTTAAAATTCCAAATGATGTACCCTGTGATATAAATCCATGATATATATTACGTGATTATTATTATTATGTGTGCATTCAGCTAGTTGACAAAAGAATATTTTGAACAATTTATGAAATGATTTGGCACAACTATGAAGTCTGCTTAATAGCCTGCTAAGTAAACTGGCAGAGGATGCATTTTAATTGCTCTTCAGATTCTAGGTCAGAACAGGCTGTCTTTCTATAATTATACTTTGCTTGGAAGTATGAAACAGAACTGTTTGGTGTGCCAGGTGAAAAATGCTATCATCTTCATTAATGTTTTAAAAATCCTCCAGTCCATATCCGTAAACAATAATTCAAAATACTTCCCTTACTCAGATTATTAATTCAACTCATTTTGCAGTATTTTCACCAAATGTTCATTCATTCAAATAACAAAGAAAAAATGGTTGCTGAGTATTAAACATCAAACTCAATTCAAAATTAACCAACCAGTCAATAATGTTATTTTCAAGAAATCTATCTGGCTGTGATGTTGCTTGTTATTTTTCCAAGAGGGCTCGTAAAGGCAAAGGTGCCAATATGTCTGGAAGTGGCAACTTTAAACAATGGCAGGGGAGTGGCCAGTTCTCCAAGTTCAGATTTTTTTTCTAGTTTGATTTGTTTTAGAAAGCAATCAGAATTGCTGGTAGCAGAGAAGCTGCTACAGTGAAACAAGGTTCCATGCTTCAACAGATGTTTCTTGCCTGACTCTTCTCTCTGAAATCTCTCCTGCCTGTAAGAGATTGAATTTAACATTTGCTAATGAGTGTGTTTTTGGGATGTTGCAGATATTGGAACAGCTCCTTCTTTAAGTTACAATTTCGAGTCAGTTGGGTTTCCAAACAGTTAAGTTATTCTAAATTCTGTTTTATTTTGTTCGTGTTTCAACCATGGTGTTTAAATAAATTGTTTTGCTTAAACCTGAGTGGTTTGACCAACTGCATCACTCCTGAAACATCCACTATACATCTGCTATTAAAATAAGAAAAAGTTAGGGCCTGGTCTACCTTTTTAAAATGTTTTGAGAGAATCTGGCCTGGTCCATAACACTGGCCTTACCTGTCAGAAATCCCTGAGGAAAGAAGAATCCAGAAATCCAGAAAGACTTTGGTTGTCCTCGTTTGATCCAAGTCTAAAAATGAGGCAAACTAAAAATTCAGTTCTGTGTAATCATTTCCACACGTTAGCACTTGGCAGTTCACATTAACCCACTGAACTGAATATATAAAATCACAAAGACAATGTAGTCAGTTAGTCAACCTAATTTTGAACTGTCATATGCTTTGTTTAATTTTCTCTTAAAATTAAAGGAGAATTCACTTAGTGCTGCCAAACATATCAACACGAGATAGCAGTTATATATTTATAATTCTTCCTCTTGACTAATTCAAATAAAGATATTAGGTAAATAACCAGTTTTTCAGTTTCTGTAAAGGCCATATTTTGAGCCAACTGCTTTGACATGACTACGATTGGATGTCACCATCACAAGTTATTTTCTTCATCCTTTCAGCAGAATTCAATATTCTCAATTGTACTATCTTTCAATGGCCTACCAGGGAAAACATCTATGTTTTTGAGGAGAAAGTAAGGACTGCAGATGCTGGAGATCAGAGTCGAGAGTGTGGCGCTGGAAAAGCACAGCAGGTCAGGCAACATCCAAAGAGCAGGAGAATTGATGTTTCGGGCATAAGTCCATTATCAGGAATGGGTCTTGTGGGCCAAAGGGGCTGAGAGATAAATAGGAGGGGGATGGGGCTGGGGAGGAAGGTAGCTGAGAGTGTGATAGGTAGATTAAGGTGGGGATGAAGGTGATAGGTCAGAGAGGAGGGTGAAGCGGATAGATGGGAAGGAAGGTAAACATGTAGGACAGATCAAGAGGGTGGTACCAATTTGGAAGGTTGGATTTGGGATAAGGTGGGGGGAGCAGAATTGAGGAAACTGTGAAATCCACATTGATACCAAGTGGTTAGAGGGTCCCAAGGCAGGTGGTAAGGGTTTGAAGATGGAGGAGGTCCAGGACCTGCATGTCCTTGGGGGAGTGGGAGGACGAGATAAAGTGTTCAGCCACGAGTGATGGGGTTGCTTTGTGCGTGTGTCCTGGAGATGTTCTCTGAAGTGTTCTGCAAGGAGGCATCCTGTCTCCCCAATGTAGAGGAGACTACATCGGAAGCAATGGATACAGTAAATGATGTGTGTGGAAGTGCAGGTATACTTCTGACAGATGCGGCAGGCTCCTCTGGGGCCTTAGACAGAGGTGAGGGGGGAGGTGTGAGTGTAGGCTTTGCAATTCTTGTGGTGGCAAGAAAAGGTGCCAGGAGGGGAGGTGGGTTGGTGGGGGGTGTGGATCTGACAACAGAGTCATAGAGAGAATGATCCGTTGATGGAGATGGAGAGGTCCAGGAAGGGGAGGGAGGTGTCTTAGATAGTTCAGGAGAACGTAAGGTCGGGGCGGAACACGTTAGTAAAGTCTTTGAACTGTTCAACCTACTCGTGAGAGCACAAGGTGGCACCAATACAGTCATCACTGTAGTGGAGGCAAAGGTGGGGAATGGTGCCAGCATAGCTGGGGAAGATGGACTGTTCCATGTACCCAACAAAGAGACAGGCATAGCTGGGGCCCATGGCTACCCTTTTGGTCTGGAGGATTTGGGAGGATTCAAGTAGAGATGATTGTTTTTGAAAAAACAATTTTAAAATGTATGTTTTTGAGACACTTTCCTGTACTCAATTGTATTTGTGGTAGTTAAATAATAGAGACTTGAATTCTCTGATGTTGACTGGCACAGCATTCCAGCTGGCTGCGACTGAGCTGTTGAGAGTCTCTGTCCATTTGAAGTTCAGGTCTCATTTCCATGCTGCTGGCAGTCTATAGCTTCAAACCGGATATCCACATGCAGCTTTCTGATTCTAGGCTGCTGCTATATTGGGCAGCCCAGAGGTTGATTGGATGATGCCATGGGGACTGACCATAAACATACTGGAGAGAATCAGACAACAAAGACCCTTGTTGTCCTTAGGGAGTTAAACCCCCAGCATTACAAAAATAATTTAAAATAATCTTTCTATTGGTACTTTTCCACAATGTAATGGCAGAACACTGTCCACAGAGAACATGAAACATGCTCAGTCCAGCTGTTCCAAAATTAAAGACCACTGTTCCCTGAAAGTTATGAGACCCAAATCGGTATGTTAATAAGGGACTAGTACCAGAAAGAAGACAACGCTCTTGGGATATCATGGGTCATGAAAATTACAATGGTGTAACTGGTCAAATATCTCTGCCATCATTAAGAGGGAAGACTTCAGTCTAGAATGTGCATGCGAAGATAGATGTCTTAGATTCTATTTCTAGAGTGCTGAGTTTGATAATCTACCATGTACACATACAGGAGTATTAACGTTTGAAAAGAACTGAACAGTCTTACTTAGAGGTAAGAAGCAAGTAACCTCAAGGACAATGTATGTGTAGATATGCACAGTCCACAGATAAACCAGATCAGTATCTCATTGCACCAGTAACAATTAGATTAGATTCCTAACAATGTTGACTTAAAGCACAGCATTAACAATAATTGTCCAATCTCTTTTCAAGATGGAGTCAATCAGAACTTATTTCTGAAAAGCTGTCTCATAAAGTAATGATACAAAGTTATTCAAGGCTAAACAAAGATATATATTTTTCATCTGTTCATTTGCACTGTGGGCCACAGGAGTGAGCCTCAGAATGTATTGTGAAATTAGCTGATTGCAATTAATCTGATTACAGAGGTACTTAGAGTACAGCTTCCCAAACTGGGGTTTAGCATTTCAATGGAATCGTGAGCAGAAATGTTGTGGTTGTGAGCTCAAAAGTAGAAATGACTGATGTAGAGTGCAGCACCACCTACCCCACCCTTCATCCCTCTCACAGGTGTTTGCTCTCTCACTGCCTCATAGCTCTTCCCCACTCCTGGTCTCAGAATCCCACCAAAGAGTCATGACTATTTCAATGCCTTAGTGTTGAAAGGGGTTTGGGAAGCATTGAGGAAGTAAAGATGGTAATATGATGGTATTATTACTGGACTAGTAACCTAGCATTCCAGGGTCTGGTCCGTCATGGTATGGGTTCAAATTCCACCATAAGAAATAGTGAGGACTGCAGATGCTGGAGTAGTCAGAATGGATAAAGTGTTGTGCTGGAAAAAGCACAACAGGTCAGGTAGCATCTGAGGAGCAAGAGAGTCAACATTTCAGATTTAACTCTTCATCAGGACTCCTGATGAAGGGTTAAGCCCAAAAAGTCAAATCTCTTGCTCCTCAGATGCTACCTGACCTCCTGCGCTTTTAGGAGAAAGTGAGGTCTGCAGATGCTGGAGATCAAAGTTGAAACTTTATTGCTGGAACAGCACAGCAGGTCAGGCAGCATCCAGGGAACAGGAGATTCGACGTTTCGGGCACAGGCCCTTCTTCAGGAATTCCTGAAGAAGGGCCTGTGCCCGAAACGTCGAATCTCCTGTTCCCTGGATGCTGCCTGACCTGCTGTGCTGTTCCAGCAATAAAGTTTCAACTCCTGCGCTTTTTCCAGGGCCATACTTCAAATTCCCCCATGTCAACTGGTGAAATTTAAATTCAATTGATAAAGTTGCAATTGAAAGCTAGTCTCAGCAATAGTTACTAAAGATAGCTAATCTGATAGAGAAAGACTTTTAATCAGTAAGAAATCAAAGGTTATGGAGAAATGACAGGTAAGTGAATTTAAGAATTAGTAAATCAGCCACAATCTTATTGAATGCTGGAGCAAACTTGATTGGCTGAATGACCTACTTCTGCACTTACATCTGATGCAAACAAATCTACTTCGCTTTTGGAGAAGAAAATCTGCCATTCTTACTTCAAACCTACGTGATGTGGTCCAATGCTTGACCACCCTCTGAAATGGCTATCACTCTGTCAGAAGAGCAATTAGGAATATGCAACAATTGCTGAAACAAGCCAGAGAGCCCATAAAAGAATGAAAAAAAAAGCCTCAGTTTCACTGAGTAAAGAGCAAATTTTGCTAGTGTTTCTAGTCCCAATTGCTTTCCAGTGAACTGTGTCAAAAATATAGGTCCAGCAGTCATCTTATGAAGATAGTGCATAATTACCTTCCAATCCAATATGACAAGATGATTCATAGGCTCCATCACAGATGCACTATTCTCCTTCATCCTCCTTTCCTGTTGATAGTTCCAAGTCCCTGATGTTTCTGCCTATCCCTGTTTCAATTGATCCCCTTTTACATACATATCAATGTTTCCAATTTAGCTCCAGAATAAAAATTCCCCTGCCTTTGTAAGCCCTATACTCTCATTATATAGAGGTCAGAGTTACCATCATCTGTTTAAGTTCACATTAATTATTAGGTGCCAGCCTATGATCTGCAAATTCCCCCTATTAGTGTCAGCATCCCCTCAGAGACCGAATACTATGAAGTCCATCTCCTTGATTGCTTAGTTTTCTGTGGACTCTATAGGCAGTCCCCTGATATTTCCCCTGATCTTTACTGACCAAAACCCCAACACTGTCAATGGCCCACCCCTGAGCTGACATTCCATGATAGCCCAACTGAACTCTGCCCATCATTCTTGGCTGATGTCTCAACAGCATCTCAACCAAACAATTTGTAATCCCTGGACTGCTTACATGTTAACTTGCAGGACTGGCTGTTGCTCAATCTCTGGACTGCAAAGACATGAATTCCTAGACTCAGATGAGAACAATTGCTTGCCTGAATGTGGCCAACCCCATGGACTTTAAACAGATGAGACTGTGGCAGGTTGACAGCAGCATAATGATCTGTTGAGGATGGTGATTTTAATGATGTGAAGTTGCATGGATTAAAGGTCGAGGAGGATGGTGGCCATGGACCATGGGCCAACTGTGTGCAGTTGCATGATGGCCAGGTATTCAGCAAGGTGAGGCAGCCAGATACCCACTCGGTGTTACTGGTTGGGTTTTTGTGACATCCAGTTTCTCACTGGAGGAGTGGAGAAGTGGAGGAGTGGAGAATTAGAAATAGGATGGAAATAAGATAACTTGGAACTTTAATGAGATGCAAAACATGGAAATAAGGAAGTCAGCAATCACAGATGAGTTGCTAAAGTATTCATTGAAGGCTTGAGAAGAAAATTGGGATTACTTTTCTCAATATCAAAAGTCTGATTTTTTCATTCTTGCACGATGTTGTCACCACACTCTACATTTCTCTTGCCACAACAGAGGGGGGAGAAAAGCCACCCATTGTCTTTCTAGCTAATGGATAGAGATGTAATTGGGCTTAGCTGACTCTCATACTTCCTGATGTTGAATACACACACTGTAAATAACATAATAAATGCTATTTTACTGAGATTCCAATTTCAGATGGTTCTTAATTCAGCTTCTACTTCACTGGAAGTTAGCACATAGTTGGCCCATGATCATGGTCACCATCCTCCACGACCCTTAATCCATATAACTCCACATCATAAAATCACCATCCTCACCATTTCAATATACTGCAGTCAAACTTGCCATAATCTCATTAATGGCAAAGTCTATTCTGGTTACACTTTGACACAACTTATGTAATGTAAAAGAAACATATCTGCTAATTTGAACATGGCAAGATTCACAAACATTATTGGGTAAGTGAACAAATATTAGGAACAGAATATGAATTGGTTGTCCATTGGACTTAATAGAAAAGAGCACTGGATATTTTGCAAACACATACGCCCATTGAAGAATATAAGTTGGCTATGACTCCAGAAGAAAAGTTGAAAACACAATGGACCATTTGGTCTCTTTCTGTGCTGTAAACCTTTGATGTTTCTGACACACTTATTTTGCTTCAATTGCATCATGAAATCTATCTGAAAGGTGAGATGGGGCTTTGGTTCAACATCAATTCTAAAGAGTTGGCATCTCCAACAGTGTGTCACTCCCATACTTTCCCACTGGAGTGTCAATCTAGATACATACCTTTGAAATGTGACTTGATCTAAAAGCGTGTAACTCAGAGGTGACAGCACTAAACACTTGCCTCAGGAGAAACAGCTCAATTGGCCAGATGTTTGCTCTGGGGCAAGACTGAAGCTGGAGGTTGGGTATACATTGGAGTTCGGCATACTTCTCACATCTATGTACAAATTCATTCACACCCCATACACACTCCTCATTAGGACTGAATGTATGCATTTGTTGGATGAGAAAATATAAATGTTTCATCTTGTATAAATCTAATTTAGTTTGTAATTGGTACTAAACTGAAATCTATAGTTGATGTTCTGTGATTGCCAGCTTTCAGTAGAGTTTTAATGAGGCTTCAGTGAAAGGGCAGTTTAATTAAGAACGAACTGAAAGTAGATTCTCATTACATGAGTAAGCTGGCCTTTTGGCTTAGGAGTGTTAAAAATTAGCAAACTTCATGTTAGCATTTGAGTGCAAATTACAGTAGATTATTGAGTTAAGGATTAATGTAGTGAAGTAGAAGGGAAAGAGATGCTCTGTTGCTTTTACTTTTTGTGAACTTTTTCAGCCTCATGAGTTGACTCTTACTATGTTCCAGGAGATGAAGCTGGTTATTTGACAGATGGTAAGTGAATAAGATCTATTGGCTTTCTAAGGTATAACAAAATATAATAACTGGTGGAAAAGTTAATAAAATTTATTAAACTTTAACAGAATATATAACTGAAAAAAAAATTAAATAATCCCTTATAACAGATTATGGATGGTGAGATAGATGCTATGTCACAGTTGCAGCCCCCAGATGCCAGTTTGGTCTAATGTAATCACATCTGTGGTAAGTATTTGAAATTACAGCAGCTTTTACTCAAAGTTTATGAGCTGCAGACTGAACTATAGAAACTGTGATATACTGGGGAGAGGGTAAGCTACCTGTATTATTTTACAACAAGGCAGACACATCTCCTGGGGTGGTCATCTGAGTTGGTCAGTGTTCAGCGACAGTGAAGTGTTATTGTGAATGAGGCAAATACGTGGACCCTTGGGCAGGTATGCAGAAATCCTAATTTTCCAACAGACCTGAGGTTGTTTCAATTTGTCTGGATGAAAACAAGGGCTGCAGGATAGATGAGCTAACTGACTGTGACCACCATGGTATAGGAGGCCAATCAAGGTTAGTATGAAGGCATGTAGAGGAAGCAGGGGACAATCTAGTGAGGGAGTCTGACACTCTTCTCTGTTGGAAAATGCAAGGGTTCAGACAACTGCTTGGTGCCAGGATTTCGGACACCTTCTCAGGGCTGGAGAGAAATTTGAAAAGTAGGATCCGGTTGTCATGGTTCACGTAGACACCAATAACATATGCAGAACAAAGGTGGTAGTTCTGGATTGCTCGTATGAGGAGCTAGGTGCTAAATTAAGAAACAGAAGCTCAAAGATCATAATCTCTGCATTAACAGCTGAGTCACTTGCAAATTGGCTAAGGGCAAATCCGATTAGAGATATGAATGAGTGGTTCATAGAATGGTCTGAGAGAAGTGGTGTCCAATTAACATAGCTTTCTAAAGAAAACAGATGAACTATGGCCAGAAATAGAAAGAAGTAAGTATGACCTAATAGCCATTACACTGAGACACAGCTCCAAAGTAACATGGTTTGGAAAGGTTGGGGTGGGGTGGATGCTCACTTAATTAATGATGGTATTAACAGAATAGAGGGAACACCTAAGTTCAGGAAATTAAGATGTAGAAACAATTGAAATAAGAAATGATAAAGGCGAGAAATCACTTATAGAAATGACGTGTAGCCCCCCCTAACAGCAATTATATAATAGGATCGTGTATCGAGGGTGAATAAGCCATGAAAGCTTGTCAGAAATGCACGGGGGATTTTAATTGACATGTGAGCTGGAAAAATCAGATGGACAAAGGTAGCCTGGACAAGGAGTTCATAGGATGTTTTCAGGTTAGTTTCTTAGCACAGCACATTCTGAAACTGACCAGAGAGTATGCTATACTAGACAAAGCATTGTGCAATGTTGTTATACTATGTCTCACCTCAATAAACTCTGTTCTTAATACGAAATCTTTCACCCATGCTCCCAATGGCTTGAGCGAGGGATAAGCTGCATCGGCCCAAAGAGATGGAACCTGATTGTTCAGGAAACTGGTGTACGTCTTTTCCACCTCTTCAGACATTACCACAAATCCAGCGATGGCTTTGTTCAGTGTAATTAAAGAGTCCTGAAATGAAAGGCAAATAAATGTTCAAAATGTTTATTTTCATTTTTCTTTGTGGACTGAGTCATGGGGTCATACAGCATAGAAACAGATTCTTTGGTCCAACTCATCCATGCTGACCAAATTTCCCAGACTAAACTAGTCCCACTTGCCTGTGTTTAGCCCTTATCCCTCTAAACTTTTCCTATTCGTGCACTTGTCCAAAAGTCTTTTAAATATTGCAACTATACCTGCAACTACCACTTCCTCTGGCAGTTCATTACACGTATGAACAACCTTCTGTGTGAAATAGTTGCCCCTTCTGTCCTTTTTAAATCTTTCGTCGCTCACCTTAAACTCCCCGACCCAAGGGAAACAACCTTTGTTATTCATCTTATCTAGGCCCCTCATGATTTTATAAACCACTATAAGGTCACACTTCAACCTCCCCAACACTCTGGTGAAAACATCCCGAGCCTAGCCATCCTCTCTTTATAATTCAAAACCTTCTGTCCCAGTAACATCCTTGTAAATCTTTTCTGCACCCTCTCCAATTCAATAATATGCTTCCCATAGCCGGGTGACCAGAACTGTATACTCCAAAAGTGGCCTCACCACAACATGATGTCCCAACTCTTACACTCAATGGTCTAACCAATGAAGGCAAGTGTGCCAAATGCCTTCTTCACAATCTTGCTTATCTGTGACAGAACTTTCAAAGTACTATGTATCTGAACCCTAGGTCTTTCTATTCGACAACACTCCCCAAGGCCCTAGCATTAAATGTGTAAGTCCTGTCCTTGTTCACCTTACAAAAATGAATCATCTCACATTTATCCAAATTTAAATTCCATCTACCACTCCTGGGCCCACTGGCCCATTTAATAAAGATCCCTTTGTAACCTTAGATAACCTTCTTTACTGTCAACAAACAACAGTTGATGCAGCATCGATCCTTGCAGAATATCACTGATCACAGACCTCCAATCTGAAAAACAATGCTCCACCACCACTCCCTGTATCCTACTGTCAAGCCAATTTTGTATCTAATAGGTAAGCTTTCCCTGAATCCCATGTGATCTAACTGCTAAGGCTAACTTTTGCTCTCCTAATTTTCCTCTTAAGAATGTCGCTACTTCCCTTTTAATCCTCAAGGAATTCACTTGATCCTAGCTGTCTATACCTGACATATGACACCTTTTTCTTGACCAGAGCCTCAATATCTCTAGTGATCCAGTGTTCCACAGTCCTACCAGCCTTACCCTTCACTCTTAGCAGGAACATCCTGCCTCTGAACTCTCATTATCTCACTTCTGGATGCCTCCCACTTGCCAGTTGTCCCTTTTCCTGCAAATAGTCTACCCTAATCAACTCTTGAGAATTCCAGTTTCACACCAACAAAGTTGACCTTAACTCCAATTTAGAACTTTAATTTTTACAAGACGTATGCTTTTCAAAATTATTTTAAAACTAACAGAATTATGATCACTGGTCACAAAGTGTTCCCCCACTAACGCTACAGTCATTTGTCCTGCCTTATTTTCCAAAGGAAGGTCAAGCATTGTTTCTTCTCTACTAGGTACATCTACAGAATGATAAAGAAAATTTTCTTGAACACATTTAACAAATTTCTGCCAATCCAAGCTCTTGACACTATGGCAGTTCTAGTTTACGTTTGGAAAGTTAAAATCCCCTATCATTACAACCCTATCTGATGCGGAAGAGCCGGTTTTGACTGGGGTGGACAAAGTTAAAAATCACACAACACCAGGTTATAGTCCAACAGGTTAATTTGAAAGTACAAACTTTTGAAGTGCTGCTCTTTCATCAGGTAGCTAGTGGGGCAGGATAAACCTGTTGTATTATAAACTGATTTTGTGTGATTTTTAACTTTAACCCTATCTAAGATCTTTGTACATATTTTAGTACTTTAAGTCTGATATCATTAAATATGTAACAACCCATATCCTCCATTGTCCTGTTCTAGACCCAGACAAGGAAGAATGCATCAGAGGTATGTGTCATTTGCCAAAACAATATGTGCCAGCAGGTACACTGAGCATTAGCATGGCCTAGATATGCCCCTGCTAAAGGTCCAACCTCTCAGAGGGACCTGTAGCATAAACCAAAGGCACAATCAGAAATCCAGCTGCAAACTTGAGAACCACAACTAGGAAACTGCAACACTATCCTCTATTTCCTTACAGCGGTCTCTACACAAAGCCCAGTGCCAGTTTCCTTGGGGACTATTAGTTGGAGTGGGCAGAAAGTGAGGTTGAAGAGCCAGGAATGGCCTGTCATATCCCTCATAATAGGGAATGCTAAGCCTGTGCCTGTTGTAGATGCAGGTCCTGCTTCATTCAAGAAATCCTACAGAAAGCATATGTGGAACAAAACACTTTGAACCCAAAGTCTCTAAGATAACAGGATCATCAAAATCTTTGGTTGCAGAATTGGTGCAAGAGGGAAATGGGTCAAATTAAACAATTTGCTGTGGCATTAGAATACTCTGATGTGTTTCAAGTCTTTGCCAGCCAACCATGTAATTTGATCATGCTATTGTTAACATTAGAGATTAAAAACACATATGGGCTCTCAATTGGTCATAAGCTTATTAGATTTTAGCATCCTTTTGAATAATTTTAGTAGTTTTATTTCTGTTTTTCGCTTTAAATTTGGTTTTAGTTAATAACTTCCCCTTCCTTTTACTCTTACATCAGTGGTTTTAGATTTTTTTTAAAATGTGACCTTAATTTCTCATAACAATTTTACTTTGATTGTCTGATACTGTTAAAATCATGTATGATAGCTTGGGGAGAACCTGAAGCATATTAATTCTGGGCTCTGATGATTTAGACTGCCTTACATCTAGCAGTTGTCCTTTCCAAAATATTTGCAAAATTTGGCAATTTTCTAGTATTTCACATTAGGTGCATTGTTGATTTGCCTTAAAACCATCACCCAGTTAAAGCTCAGCTCAAAAAGAAAGACTTTTTTTTGGATGTTTCTGAATAAACAAGCCTGGATGTGTACATACTGCTCTGTTCATAAAAATTGGTGCAAACATCTTATTCTTACTACAAATACATTAGTCTTTTAACCATTCTTTCATTTATCTTTGCCTCTTCCAAATAACACCAGACTTAATGGACCGTTAAATCAATCCAAGTAGTTTCTTTCATCACATTTTACTACCAACATTCCAAAGATAAAAAGAATGACCTAGAGACTTTGGGATCCAGAGACAACCTCTCGGACCCTAAGTTTTAAATTGCACCCATACATCTGGCATTTGAATTTGACAGCTTCAGATGATGAACTGCAGGGATCGTCCCCCTAGCAAATACTGAATCTATGGACAGATTGGGCCACAACAATGTCATTGGAAAATGATTGCTAGTTCAATTCTTGGTTTAAGCAAGGCAGTAGTTGCCTGGTCCACCTCATGGAAAAAGTTGAGATCAGAGAGATCCACATTAGCAGCCACACACCGTCTGATAATGTGCTCCTGCCCAGTGGCCAGTTGTCGTAATATTTGAATGGGAAGTTGATCAACATTATAGGAATGAAGCTTGGAAGTCAAATTTACATGGAACGCAGGCTGCAAAATGCAGGACCAATTTGTTGACCATTTCAGCATTCATCTGCCCATCACCGTCTTCCAGCTAAAACTGGGGGAGATTATTTTGTTGATAATTTGTTACAACAATCACTATTTATAATTCTCACTCCATTCTCACTCTTGTTCTGTAAGTACTAATGCAAAATACTGGAAATTTGCCAAATGACTACTGCTAGATATAAACTTCCTTACAGGTAAGTGGCATACCCACTCACACAATGACAATGACACATTAAATATGCCAGTTGTTAACATTCCTTTCTTCCCAGGTGATGTGGGTTACATTGCTGCTATGAGGGGTACAGAAAACAATGTGTTTTTAAACTATACTTGAACTTTGCATTCTAAAATGAAACACTTACAAAATCCATTAAAAATCTTTAATCTTCAGTTTATCCTTATAAAAAGGTTTTTTCTATGAATCCATGTTTTATAAACATATTGTAAATTTTTTGCATTATTTCCAAATAGCCAGAAACATCATCCTGCAAAGTGTGATTTCATTTAGTGGCATGAAATATTGATATTCTAGTATGCTAGGTTTGAGGGATTTTTTTCACATTATTCTACACTATTATCACAGACTTTAGAATTTACTCTCAGAATTTTCAACTTGAAATCAATAAAAATTGATTGGTAGATCGTCCCCCTAGCAAATACTGAATCTAAAAATGTTAGTTTATAAAGATTATGCGAGCAAGTAAATTAAAGTCATTTTGGAAGGTTATTCTTTCATAGTAACACAATGATTGCTTCAGACCAAACATAAACTATGCTTTGATTGCTGTTCTGATTATTTTAAATTTAACACTTCTTCTAACTTGGTGAGAGAGGAGGGGAGAGAGACCCTTCTCTGATTTTCTTTCCAACTGCATGGTGGCTCACTTATCAATATATCCTTCCCTTGCTCTTGGTAATAAGCAGCAAGCAATATTGGACATAATTGCATTTACACAGTTTATCAAAGTGGAGCTCGTGAAAGAATATTAGGTATTCTAGGTTAGCCTTCAGACATAGGTGAAATTCCACAATTAGATTTTGAAATCAACATTGTGTTTTGCGACGCATAAAAATTCTGCATTGATAATTATGGATTTATTTTCTATAGGAATAAGATGCTACTGATTGTTCTATACTTTTCACAGGATATGTGCAAAACTAAATCCATGTATGAATCACATATAGAACATAGAATATTACAGCACAGTACAGGCCCTTCAACCCTCGATATTGTGCCGCCCTGTGAAACCAATCTGAAGCCCATCTCACCGACACTTCCGTTCTCGTCCATATCCTATCCAATGACCATACAAATGCCCGTAAAGTTGGCGACTCTACAACTGTTGCAGGCAGGGAGTTCCATGCCCCCACTACTCTGAGTAAAGAAACTACCTTTGACATCTGTCCTATATCAATCACCCCTCAAATTGAAGCTATGCCTCCTTGTGCTATCCATCTCCATCAAAGGAAAAAGGCTCTCACTGTCCACTCCACCTAACCCTCTGATTGTCTTATATGTCTCAATTAAGTCACCTCTCAACTTCCTTCTAACGAAAACAGCCTCAAGTCCCTCAACCTTTTCTCATAAGACCTTCCCTCCATACCAGACAACATCCTAGTAAATCTCCTCTGAACCCTTTCCAAAGTTTCCACATCCTTCCTATAATGCAGTGACCAGAACTCCAATTGAGGCCGCATCAGAATTATGTACAAGTGCAGCGTGACATCATGGTTTTGAAACTCGATCCCTCGACCAATATAAAAGTTAACACACCGTATGCCTTCTTCACAGCCCTATCGACCTGGGTGGCAACTTTCAGGGATCTATGTACATGGAACCAAAATCTCTCTGCTCATCTACCCTACCAAGAATCTTACCATTCACCCAGTATTCTGCATTCCTGTTATTCCTTCCAAAATGAATCACCTCATACTTTTCCACATTAAACTCTATTTGCCACCTCTCAGCCCAGCCCTGGAGCTTATCTATGTCCCTTTGTAACCTACAAAATCCTTTGGCACTATCCACAACTGTACTGACCTTAGTGTCATCCGCAAGTTTACTGACCCATCCTTCTACGCCCTCATCCAGGTCATTTATAGAAATGACAAACAGCAGTGAACCTAAAAAAAAAAGATCCTTGCAGTACAGCACTAGTAACTGAACTCCAAGATGAACATTTTCCATCAACCACCACCCTCTGTCTTCTTTCAGCTAGCCAATTTCTGATCCAAACCGCTAAATCGCCCTCAATCACATGCCTCCATATTTTGTGTAGTAGCCTACCATGACAGACCTTATCAAATGCCTTACTGAAATCCATATAGACCACATCAACCGTTTTACCCTCATCCACCTGTTTGGTCACCTTCTCAAAGAACTCAATAAGGTTTGTGAGACACAATTTATCCTTCACGAAATTGAGTTGACTGTCCCTAATCAACTTATTTCTTTCTAGATGATTATAATTCTATCTCTTATAATCTTTTCCAACACTTTACCCACAACTGAAGTAAGGTTCACTGGTCTATAATTAACAGGGTTACCTCTCCTCCCCTTCTTGAACAAGGGAACAATATTTGCAATCCTCTAGTCTTCTGTTACTATTCCTGTAGACAACGACGACATAAAGATCAAAGCCAAAGGCTCGGCAATCTCCTCCCTGGTTTCCCAGAGAAACCTAGGAAGAATCCCATCTGGCCCAAAAGATTTATCTATTTTCACACTTTCCAGAATTTCTAACATCTCTTCCTTGTGAACCTCAATCCCACCCAGTCTAGTAGCCTGCTTCTCAGTATTCTCCTCAACAACATTGTCTTTTTCCAGTGTGAATATTCATTTAGACCTTCCCCTATCGCCACTCACAACTTCCCACTATTGTTTTTGATTGGCCCTAATCCTACTCTAGTCATTCTTTTATTCCTTATACACATATAGAAAGCCTTAGGGTTTCCACCAACAACTTCTCATGTCCCCTCCTCGCTCATCTTAGCTCTCTCTTTTGGTCTTTCCTAGCTTCCTGTTGAAGGGCTTTTGCCCTAAACGTCGATTCTCCTGCTCCTCAGATGCTGCCTGACCTGCTGTGCTTTTCTAGCATCACACTCTCGATGTCTTTCCTACATACCTTGTAACTCTCAATCGCTCTAACTGAGCCTTCACATCTCATCCTAACATAAGCTTTCTTCTTCCTCTTGACAAGAGATTCAACTTCCTTAGTAAACCACGGCTCCTCACTTCCTCCTTGTCTGATAGGTACATACTTACAGTAGCTGTTCCTTGAATAAACTCCACATTTCTATTGCGCCCATGCTCTGCAGTTTCCTTCCCCATCCTATGCATCCTCAATCTACTCTAATTGCATCATAATTGCCTTTCCCCAGCTGTAGCTCTTGCCCTCCGGTGTATACCTATCACATTCCATCGCTAAACATAACTGAATTGTGGTCACTATCACCAAAGTGCTCACCCAACTCCAAATCTAACACCTGGTCAGGTTCATTACCCAGTACCAAATCTAATGTGGTCTGTGTCAGAAAACCCTCCTGCACACAATGGACAAAAATTGACCTATTTAAAGCACTGAACTATAGTATTCCCAGTCAATATTTGGGAAGTTGAACTCTTCCATAACAACTACCCTGTCACTCTTGCTCCTATGGATAATCATTTTTGCTATCCTTTCCTCTACATTTCTGGAACTATTCAGAGGCCTATAGAAAACTCCCAACAGGAAGACCTCTCTTTTCTTATTTCTAATTTCAGCCCATTCTAGCTCAGTTGACGAGTCGTCAGGCGTCCTTTCTGCAGCCATAGTTTTTTTTAGATTAGATTAGACCCGCTGAAGCGCAACCCACCTAATTACCCTACATTTACCCCTTTACCTAACACTACGGGCAATTTAGCATGGCCAATTCACCTGACCTGCACATCTTTGGAGTGTGGGAGGAAACCGGAGCACCCGGAGGAAACCCACGCAGACAGGGGGAGAATGTGTAAACTCCACACAGTCAGTCGCCTGAGTCAGGAATTGAACCCAGGTCTCTGGCGCTGTGAGGCAGCAGTGCTAACCACTGTGCCACCGTGCCGCCCTCTGTCCTCGATGAATTCCAGACCCCTACCTCTTTTACCACCTTCCCTGTTCTTACTGAACATCTAAACCTCAGAACATGAAACAACCATTCCCGTCCCTGCTCTATCCATGTCTCTGAAATGGGCACAACATTGAAATCCCGGTACCAACCTATGCTGCACGTTCACCCACCTTATTCTAGATGCTCCTGCCATTGAAACAGACATACCTCAAATCAATTTCTTGCTTGCCGGTGCCCTTGTGACCCTGAAAACTTATTTCAGACCGTCCTACTTTCTCAGCCTCCTCTATACTCAAACTACAATTTAGCTTCCCATCCCCTGATAGGATGCTGAATTAGTTTAAACCCACCTGAAGAGCAGTAGCAAACATCCCCCCCCAGGATCTTGGAACTCCACTGGTTCAAGTGAAAACCATCCTGTTTGTAGAGGTCCTATCTACCCTAGACAGAGCCCCAATTATTCAACAAACCAAAACCCTCCCTCCTGCACCAACCCTGTAGCCACGTGTTTAACTCCTCTCTCTGTCTATTCCTCACCTTGTCAGCATGTGGCACAGGTAACAAACCAGAGATAATAACTCTGTCCGAGCTCTTAGCTTCCAACCTAGCTCCCTGAATTTCTGCCTTAAATCCCCATCTCTCTTCCTACTTATGTCATTGGTGCCTATGTGGACCAAGACTTGGAGCTGCTCCCCCTCCCCTGCAAGGATCTCGAAAACACAATCAGAGACGTATGGATCACATGATGCAATATTATAGGTTACTGCAACTGTTACTAGATAATTTTATGCAGAATCAATCATTACAATAAAGTGGGTTACATTTAATTACATCCTTGAACATTGTTTTGTAGTTCACAGCTTTGTCATGAAAGTGTACACGTTTGTAATGCTATCAAGTAAATAGATTGAAGACTAAAAATATGAAATTTTGTGAAAGACTGCAATGCAAATGCATGGAAACATGTATATGTGCGTCACATTATGTGGATGCGCAACAGTAGATCTAGGCCTTTCATTCTCATGACTCAAATCTATTTTGAACAAGTTTAGATTAGATTAGATTACTTACAGTATGGAAACAGGCCCTTCGGCCCAACAAGTCCACACCGCCCCGCCGAAGCGCAACCCCCCCATACACGTGCAAACTCCACACAGTCAGTCGCCTGAGGCGGGAATTGAACCCGGGTCTCTGGCGCTGTGAGGCAGCAGTGCTAACTGCTGTGCCACCGTGCCGCCCACAAATAGTGTGCAAAATTAACAAAGACATAATGAACTAAAGATAAGACAGCGTAACATGTTGAAATTAATTTTAAAATGAAAGAACTGTGGACGATGGAAATCTGTAACAAAAACAGAAATTGCTGAAAAATCTCAGTAGGTCTGGCCGCATCTGTGGAGAAAAATCTGAGTTAACATTTCAGGTCCAGTGACCCTTCTTCAGCACTTGAGTTGCCAGGCCTGCTGAGATTTTCCAGCAATTTCTCTTTGTGTTGAAATTAATGCTGCCTTCAACTAAATACAAGAACAGGCTCAGTTTTCATGCATACAAAGTTTTTTCTCATTAAGAATGTAAGAGTAGTATGTTTGAATAATCATTTACAGATCGGTTATTTACCTTTAAGACGACCAGGAGACCATTAAAACGATCAACTTCTTGACCAAGAACAGTGGTTAATGAATTTAAGCGTCCTTTTTTATCTCTGACGAATAGGGATTCGATTGCAACTTCAAGGTCAAGCTTTTCTGAAATAATATTTGAAAAAAACAATGAAGAAGCATTTTCTGTAGACCTCAGGAGCAATTTTGCACTTGGCTGGCCAGGCAGTAATTTGACAGGGATATTCAGGATTGGATAAGGATAAAAGAGAAGGCTTAAGGCAGAAACCAAGATCGCAAAATGGCAAAAGTTAGACAGAATTACAGAATGTGCAAAGAGAAACTTAAAAGTGATATTAGGGAAACAAAAAAGGGAACATGAACAAATAATGGAAGAAAAAGCAAAAGAAAATTCAAGGTAATTTTACAAGTGCATTAAGGATAAAGGATAACTAAGGAAATCATTAAAGACCATATGGAGTTAGAGGATGTCAGTAAGTTTCTAAACAAATACCTTCTGTTGATGTTCATTATTGAGAGAAATAATGTATAGAAATCAGGGAGAAGGACCATTATATACCGAAAAAAATAGCATAGACAGAGAGGAAGTTCTGACAGGTCTGACAGGCTTAACAGTAGATAAATCTCTAGGTCCAGATGAAACTTAACCAGTCTATAGAGTGAGGCAAGGGAGGAAATAGCAAGGTGTGCATGCCAATAATTTTCAGTTCTTCTCTGGTCACAGGAGAGTTGCCAAACAACTGGAGGACAGTCAATGTGGTACTGTTGTTAAGGAAGGAATTAAGGGATAAACTAGGAAATCACAGGCCAATCAGTGTAACCTCAGGGTGGAAAAATCTCTGGAAGCAATTTTGAGGGACAGAATGAATCAGCATTTGGAGAGAGAGGGATTAAACAAGAACTGGTCAGCTTGGCTTTGTTATGTCTCATTACATCATGTCTAACCAACTTAATTGAATTTTTCAGAGGTAACAAGGTATATAGACATGGGCAACACATCAACTGTAGTTTACTTGGACTCCAGTAAGGCTTTTGATGAGGTCCTGCATGGGATACTGACAGCAAAGGTAAGAGCACATGGGAACCAAGGAAATTCAGCTAATTGAATCCAGAGTTGTTTGAGTGGCAGAAAGCACAGCATGATGGTCAAAGGGACTAAACCAGAGCACCCAGCTGAAACCCACACAGCCACAGGGAGAACATGCAAACTCCACGCAGGCAGTCACCCAAGGCTGGAATCGAACTTGGTCCCTGGAGCTGTGAGGCAACAGTGCTAAGCATTGTATCTCTCTGCCATCCATTACCCAAATAGTCGCATGCCCAAGTATATGCCTCTGATTCCTTGTTGCTCCTCTTTATCCTTTTGCTTCCTTACATCCTTCCCAATGTATCCTTTGTCGCTGTTCACCCATGCTGGGTTCCCTCAGGGTGTCTTTTAAATGGTTTATTAAAAAAAAACTTTATATAATCCAATAGACCTGCCATTTTCAAAGTCACTTCACTTCCAAAGCTAATGACTGCTAGAAATTTAAGTCGCATACAAAATAATACCCCAGACCTTTCTATGGTTTTAAATGTATTATGACTGTTTTGTAATTGGATAAAAGTACTACAATGCACGTCAACATTCAGACCATAGTGGTTAATGTAACGGTCAACTTCTATTTGTAGGACAGAACCCTATAATCAACCATTGAAATTAAAATATATCCAATTTACAATTAGCTTGTTTTAAACTATTGAAACAAAATTCACATTCCTTTACATTTCAAAGCCTGTCAAACAAGAAATTCTAGGAGTATGCGACTCTTCAAACAGAGTTTCCCTCATGCTTTGTGTCTGTTCTAAGATGTGGAGATGCTGGCGTTGGACTGGATTAGGCAAAGATAAAAATCAGGAAAATCAACATTTTGGGCAAAAGCCTTTCATCCGGAATCCTGTTGAAGGGGTTTTGCCTGAAACGTCGATTTTCCTGTACCTCGGATGCTGCCTGATCTGCTGTGCTTTTCCAGCACCACTTTAATCTAGACTCTGATCTCTAGCATCTGCAGTCCTCACTTTTGCCAAAGTTAAAAATCATACAACACCAGGCTATAATCCAACAGGTTTATTTGGAAGTACTAGTTTTTGGAGCACTGCACTCTGAAAGCAAGTACTCCCAAATAAACCTGTTGGACTATAACCTGGTGGTGTGTGATTTTAACTCTCTTCTGAGCAGCACAGCTACAATCAAAATGGGTGCTGATTCATAAAAACAGAAGGCAGTCTGAAATGTTCACTAACGCTCTATCGAGTAGGCAAAAGCATAATCTCACTGATATTTTAGGCTCATGAACATTCCACACAATGAGAATGATGGTGGGAAACTTGGGAATCAGGTCCAGCTAGAAGAAGCTGGGCGGCACGGTGGCACAGTGGTTAGCACTGCTGCCTCACAGAGCCAGAGTCCCGGGTTCAATTCCCGCCTCAGGCGACTGACTGTGTGGAGTTTGCACGTTCTCCCCGTGTCTGCGTGGGTTTCCTCCGGGTGCTCCGGTTTCCTCCCACAGTCCAAAGATATGCAGGTCAGGTGAATTGGCCATGCTAAATTGCCTGTAGTGTTAGGTAAGGGGTAAATGTAGGGGTATGGGTGGGTTTCGCTTCGGCGGGTCGGTGTGGACTTGTTGGGCCGAAGGGCCTGTTTCCACACTGTAATCTAATCTAATCTAATATAATCTAAAAGTGAAGGCTGTATCGATGCTGGAGAGTCAGAGTTGAAAAGTGCGGCGTTGGAAAAAGCACAGTGAGTCAGGCAGCATCTGAGGAGCAGGAGGGGCGACGTTTCGGACGTGGGCCCTTCATCAGGAATGTGGAAGGGGAAGGGAGCTGAGAGATAAATAGGGGATGGGGGTAGGGCTGGAGGAAGGTAAGTAGGATAGTGATAGGCGGATGCAGATGGGAGGTGATTGTGATACGTCAATGGGGAGTGTGGAGCAGATCTCCCCTCCCTCCCCAACTCATTTCAGATTCAACCCTCCAACTCGGCACCCCATTGTTGAGCTGACCTTCCTGTCCATCTTCCTACCCACCTATCCACTCCACCTTCAGAAGTTCATTCAGCTTCAAAAACACCACCAAGCCTCATTCACCAGGGAGAGGGATGGAATCAGTGGCTAAGGAACGAAGATCAAATAGAGAGACTTTGATGTTTGAATGCATGATAACATGCTTCAACAGCATGTCTATGTTACAGGGATGCTCTGATCTTTGCAGCTAATGCCAATGAAGCAGTCAAACAAGTGAGAGACAGTGGAGGGGTCAAGAAAATCCTTGGTGAGATAGAGTTGAGTCTCATCAGTATACATTGTGGAAAGTGATGCTTTTGGACATTGTACTTAGAAGTAGGCATATAAGCTAGAAATAGAAGGAGCCAATGTGATTTGTGATGTAGAACTGGCTGCTCAGCTCACTGTCACTCATTTACACTATTTCATCGTCAGTAACTGTGATGCCATTGATGGTTAGGTAGGTGGTGATGGTTAGATTCGCTCTTATGGGAATCAGTAATTCACTGACATGCTCCGTTAAATAGTATCTCCAATTTCATCCAACCTACCCCACAACACAAAATGTGTACTTCACTAACCGTAAAATTTTCAGAATCACTGCTGGCATCTCACTGCAGCTGAATTGTGGCATGTTGATGTGATGGAAACACTGTGGAGGGGAGGGGAACTGCTTGAATCACTGTTTAAAGAGTTGTTGGATCATTTATTTGGAATAATGGCCAATATTGAATGTGAGAAAGCAGATATAATGTGCATGTATTACGAGGGTGGTGGAAATTTTGACTTCTCTTGACAATACATCAATTGTTAATCTTAAATCTGAGGCAGACAAACCTTTGGCAAGGTTTGGCAAAAATATTAGGGGATATTGGATCAAGTCATCACAGAACAATCCTGGCAGATTGTTACCAATTCTTTTGGCAAAAGTTGTAGGTTTAAAGAACGCACTTCAAGGAGAGAAAGAGAGAGAGTGTGTGTATATGAGAGAGAGAGAGAGAGACACACACAGCGAGATGTTTAAGGAGGAATTTCCCTAGCTTCGTGCCTGGACAGTTGAAGGCATAAAAAAAAATCAATCACAATTGGTCAAAAGGCCGGAGATGAAGAACCAGAGGATGTTATAGAGATAGATAGGAGCAAGTTAGTGAAGTGGGTTGAAAACAAGAAAGAACACAAAATAAATGTAAAAATCCCTTTTTACCATTGAATACTGTTTTGTAACTGACTCAGTAAGATTTTTATTTAAAATAATTTACTATACAGCATTTCTTCAAACTTTGTTGGATTAAAGAGGAAATTATTTTCTTTCACAAATGAAAATAATATTTTGCAATAACATTTATTTTATTCTGAAGGAACATAGCAGATTTGATCATAGGGATTTTTGAAGAGCATATTCATGCAAATTCATGATGTTATTTCTAAAACACAAGCTCTACTAATAAGTACATCAGTTTATGAGTAAATATTTAAGCATTTACCTGGAAGCTTTGAGAGAATGGAATCTGCTAATTCGTGAACAACTTCGTCACTACTTTTGCCAGTCCCACGTGCCATAATGTTGGGCTGTACTTCAAGAACTGTTATTATCATGTTATTAGTTTCATTCCGCTGTAATAAGTAATGAACAGATACATTACACATAATTTCAGAACACTTACATTCAGAAAAGAGTTTAATTTTCAGAAAAGAATTTGATATGATACTAATAATTACCATGTAAATCTCATGCAGGTTAAAATGTGATTTATTGTATCATCAATAAAATTTGAAGGCAGTCAGTGTGAACTACTCAAAACTACAAGATGAGAAAATTAATGACAAAAGGAAATTATTTAACTTCTTACCCCACTATCTATTCAAATGTAATCTTCTTTGCCTTATTCTTCTTAATTTAGCTACTTTACAATTGATTAATTTCTTATTGACTTATATATATTTCAGTCAGTTTCAATACGTAACTGCAGTGATTCATTTTAATGAGCCATTGGCTGAAATGACTTTTCCAACACTGCTCTTGATTAGGTGGTTGATCTGATGAAGGAGCAGCACTCCGAAAGCTGGTGCTTCCAAATAAACCTGCTGGAGTATAACCTGGGGTTGTGAGAATTTTAACTTTGTCCTCTCCTCTTGTACTTTTAATACAACTGCTAAATTTATACGTTCAAGTTACCAATTTGTTGACTACTTAAGATCATTCCCTACTAAGCAACTTCGCAAATTCTTTTGAAACTTCAGTCAAATTGATTGAACCTTTTTATTTTTGTGAACAGTTTTTCCATGTTTTGCATAAGAGAAGGTTCTCCCATTGCTCATACCATATTACTAAATTTACACTGCAACATTGTTCGCTCCTAAGTCTTTTCTTGAGAAAACAAATACACAGTAGGTCAAATATAATGTAGTAGCAAAAAAAGGGAGATTTTTATCTAAATGGGGATAGATTGGGAAACGTGGAGGTGCAACAAGACCTAGGTGTCCTTGTACATCAGTCCACTCTGAAACACCTCACTTACATCTGCATGCACCTCACTTACATCTGCATCAAAAGATAATAAGCCCAGCCACCACATTTTGCCACCCATCTAAAATTCTCCTTTCCTGGCAACAGCCCATGAATTTCCTCTGTGTTTTGTAAGACAGTTAGTACCTGAAAGGGTTAACTGGCATCATAAGATAGGCTCTGCATACTAGGTTATAAAGGATTGCTCCTGGGAGGCGCTAAGCACAAACCAAGATGTAAGAAATCTGTGCTTACCAATGTTATTTGAAAATGTTTTAGTAATGGTGTGAACTTGCATGTAAATTGAGCTTAATATTTCACAACAGACCATGATGTCTCTCGGGTGTAATGTAATTAGTTATTAAGCATTATATAAGAAACCTTTCTCTGTACATCAAGATTGTGTCGTTCTTCTACTTATGATGTCACATGGGCATCCATCCCTGCACGGTTCAAATTAGTTAGACTCATGCCAACAAGGAGGATTGGTGGCAGTGAATCTACTCAAGATATCTCAAATTGTGCAGGTGGAGGACGACAACAACATAATATGGTGATCACCTGGAAACATAGCCAAACCAATCTAAGATGGCGACAGTAGCAGGATCTGAAGATGTAAGATCCTGTATCCTTTCTACTGTGATGTCATGTAAGGCACTGGAAGGTAGATGAGGTAAGTTGAATTTCATTGGGTTTCTATTTTCTACTGAAGTATCAAATATGTCTGCATTGCACATAACTGAGATCAGAAAAATCCGACACAAGGCATTTTGTAGGTGCACAAATTCCTTAATAGTTTTTTCAATTCCAAACTACACTTACTATACCGAGCATAATTTTCATCCTTTAACTACAAATTATTGGGGAAAAAAAAGTTACTAAGAAGAAATTGGATTTTTTACGCTGAAATTTGCCCTTTAGTCTGAACTAATTGACAATACTGCCCTTTATGAAATTATCATTCTTATTGCAGGTTGTTCACAGGTTCCTATGCCAATCTAAGATATTGGTTATCATTCTTCAGAATTATGATTTATTTACAGATTTGACTTTATACATCATATCTATTAGTCCTCATACAAATGTGTTC
Organism: Chiloscyllium plagiosum; assembly: GCF_004010195.1. Classification (NCBI taxonomy): domain Eukaryota; kingdom Metazoa; phylum Chordata; class Chondrichthyes; order Orectolobiformes; family Hemiscylliidae; genus Chiloscyllium; species Chiloscyllium plagiosum. Next base: position 104,276,822 of record NC_057711.1, on the reverse strand, counting down.
TCTGATATTTTTCACTTTGACTGAAGCATGTGTTCACTGAGTAAAGTTGCGCTATAGTGTGCAACACTCAAACAATGAAAAGAAAGTTGCTGATGGACTTCATCGATCAGGTCAGCAAAAAAAAAAGACTACTGTTCTATCACCACCAAAGTGACAACATATAATTGTCACAAAAATAACTGCCTTGTGACTTGTTAGAATTATGCTGCTTTGAAGAATACAATTCTATTATGATTTTACATAAGCTGAGTTTATTTTTATTATAAATCATTAGTAAGATCATCATATTAGCACAACATACTGAATACAAACCTGGAAAGCCAAATTAGCGTTTTCATGCATCCCAAATATTTCCGGGTCATCAATCAAGGGAAGGCTTTCAATATATTCTCTGTACGCCAACAAGCTGTCTGCTTCAGGGCTAAAGTAAGTTCCTGAGATACAGAACATTGAACAATTGTATTACAATACAACTAATCAATCTCATTGTTAAGCAGAGTAAATAATTGATGGTGGAACATTTGGCATTTCTTCAATAATCAAACAACATTCTTAATTTATAAATGGTATGAAATAAGACATTTTGCACATTGAGAAAGGATTCTAACACAAAATACTGCAGATACTGGAAGTTTCTTTTAAAACTGTAAAATGCTGGAAATCCTTAGTAGGCAGTATCTCTGGAAAGGTTCATTTCAAATCTGTGTCTTACTCAGCATTTGGGGTTAAAATTTGGAAACAAATGGTTTCCTCTTCTCTGTGAGCAATTGTTAAGATGGCAGATAGTAAGTCCGAGTAGGAACATGCATGCTGTATAAACATGGTACTATGTGCACATAAACATTGAAATGGTAGTATTCTGTCGGTCAGAGTGGCTGCAACTGAAGAAATTTGTGTAGATGAAGATTTGGTGTTCTAAATGTCAGGAATAATCACGCTTAGATTTGAAAGTAGCTAAAAACTTGTGAGACAAAGTGAATTTGAATTGCTGTATAAGCAATTGTCTGAATGGAAAGCTTTGGTGGGTCTTCCATCTTGGTTGATAGGTTGTACTCTTAGTTCTGCTTTTAAACTGGCCAAAACTTTACGTAGTATTGGAGTTCCAACCATATTAACAGAAAAAGTTGGGGTGACACTGCTACTGCCCAGGGGTGTCACCCTGCAGCCATTTAATACTGTTGAGGTGTTGATTCGTTCAGAGGAAGGTTTCCATCCCAAACCTGAGAATGAGGTTACACCTCTGACAGCTACTGGTCCATGAAGCAATCAGTAATTCTCTGGTCCCAGGGAAGACTGGTTACTGATGGGATTGCATCAAGTTCACAGCAGTGGTTTTGTTGAAGCTGGAGTGGGAGGATATGCTGGAGGTGGGATGGGTGTGGTGATTTGGCAGTGTCAGGATGAAATCTCAATGAGTATAATGAGTTGGGTAAACAGGTCAGAGGAAAAGAGGAAATAGATATAGGATAGACCTTGCTTTGAGGAGTCTTTAATGGGCTTCATTGACCTTAATAGCAGGACCCTGGAATCCCTTCTCTTTCCTGTCAATAATGCAAAGAGTGTTAATTGTTCAATAAATCCCTTTCCCAACCTCATTCCAGCAAAATTTCTGCACTTCAATCTTGATCTTCATTTCAGCCAGTTTCCAACTCGCATCAGGCTTACAAAGTATGGCTGCTTGTGAGAAAATCACCTAATACAATATTGGGTTGGACTTCTTCTCACTTTCCATTTGTCCCTGAAAGTGGACTTCCTTGCAAATCTTACAAAGGAAATTAAATGTTTTCAGTATAAGGTCTGTCAGTCACATCAGGATAGAACTGGATTGCACTGCTCATACTTTAGAGTCAGAGACCCATTTCTGAGCCTGTGCATTTATAGATCATGTTGGTGATACTCAATCCAATATGGTGTCAGGACTGGTAAATAATGGGTTTTATGCCTGATTTCAGCTTAACATTGATACTGCAGGGCAAATTGCATTTCAGCTAAATTATATGATATTCAGAGAACATGGTTCTCAATTACACAATTTATTAATACCATTATGTAAAATATCATGCAATATCTTAGCACTCATGGTTACTTTCTCTTGAAAATCTCCAAGAGTCCTACACCAACACTTTCTAAACCTACAATCTCCATCATTTAGAAGAACAAGAACAGCAGACACTTAGGAATACGTGCATCTACAAGTGCTGAGACCATCATTATTTTTCTTTCTTTTAAATTTTGGTTTGGAACTGTGAGTTAAAGTCGTGAATTTAACTTTGCTTAGATTGTAGATATTAATTAGGTCGCCTAGTTGTTTATTTGTGTTCTACAAAAGTTACATTCTTAATAATAATTTTTTTTGTCTATGATATAAGCTTGGTGTCATAGATCTATAATTTGTAAAGTCTAGTTAGTAACAGTTGAGTAATTTTGAAGGTCATTGAATACTTTGTTTTTACTGCATTGTGTATCCAGTGATAGTGAGGTTGATTTGGTGATGTCGGTAATGTTCATATGCCAAGGATTAATTTTAAAAATTCCCAACATGCTAATAACGTCCAGAAAAAAGTTCAAGATGAGATCCCAACATTTTAAATTACGTTTACAGTATCACAGTAATATGTTGGGCCTCTGATTAAGATATCAATAACATGTTAGTCAATGATTTTTTAAAAAAGGCTAAATAAGCAGATGCTTGAAAAAAATTAACAAGAATCTTTGCAAATTGCTAAAGATGAAGAAGCTGCATCATTAGGACTTAGAAACTTCACTTGCCTGATCCTGAATACTTATATCCATCTTCCAGAATGGTAGGCGAGAAGAATCGTTTTAAGATAGTGCGGAGACATCGTTGGTCCCATGCATCTGTGACTCGACCTCCATAAGTGATCTCACCTATTCAATGTAATTCAAGTAAATAAATGTTATAATGGCCAAGCAAATAAACAAAATAAAATGGTCGTCTACCATCATCCATTGATATACATTTTAGATTTATTAGAATTCTTTGAGAATGTAACAAGCAGATCAGAAAAATGGAAACCAGTAGATGTGTTGCAGTTGGATTGCCAATAGGCATGTAAATAACATGCCATATACAGGGTTACTATACAAGATAAGAACTTTTAGTATTAAGGATACTATATTAACATGGATTTGGATTCACTAACTAACAATAAGCAGAGTTGGAATAAATTGATTTTTTTCAAGATATCAAAGAGGATCTAGTACAATGCCACCGAGATCAATGCTGGAGCTTCAATTATTTAGAATCTGTATGAATAAATGAAGTGACTGACAACATTGCCATCAAATTTGATGAATATATAAGGATCAGGAGGAAAGCCAGTTATAAGGAGGACACAGTCAGAAAAGGGATGTACATCATTTAATCAAAGAATGTTTACACTAGGCCCATCACGTCTGTGAGAACCTTCTTCTGGAGCAGTTCACCCAGTCCCATATGCCTGCCTATTCTTGTAACCTTGCACATTTCCCTTTTGGAATTCCTCAATTGAATTTGCATCATGCAATCCACTAGGCAAAGCATTCCAGTTCTTAAGTATTTGTTGAACAAAAATATTTTTCCCAAGTCATTGTTATTTCTATTGTTAATTACCATATATCTGGGACTTCTAGTTCTCAATCTTACCAGCAAGTGGAATGTTTTCTAACTTTACAGGCCCCTATGGTTTTGAGCGAAAAATGCTACATATATTGAGTTGTCAAAAATGTAATAAATCAAGTATAATGTGGGAAATAATGTAGGTTGTCCACCTGGTGAGAAGGAAAGAAAAGTAGAATATTGTTTAAATGGAAAGACTGCAGAATGCTGGTATACAAGGATCTAGCTGCCCCCGGTGTGCATAAATCACTAAAATTAGCATACATGTGTAGAAAATAATTAGGGAGTTAATGAAGTGTATGCCTTAACTGCATGACAAATGGAGCATTAAATCAAGAAGGTCTTAGTACAAATGGACAAGATGTTAGTGAGATTATGTCATGAATGTGGTGTGCTGTTTTGGTCTCTTGAAGAAACATATCCTGCGTTTGAAGAAGTTCAGAAAAAGTTTAAGATATTTATTCCGAAGATGATGGGTTTAAATTTGAGCAGGTTGTTCCTGTATTCGTTGGATTTTTGAAAACAAATAATTGATTTTATTTGAAATATATAATTTTTTGACTGTGTTGAGGCCTTGATCATTTTTTTTTATTTTTCCCATTTTTTATTTTGAACTGAGAGTTGAAATTGAGGATTGAACTTTAAACTTTGAATAGCAGCTTGCTTTAGAATAAAATGAATACAAAAGATGGATGTTTGTTGTTGAGAACTGACCTGAAAAGGTAAAGTAGATTTATTACTGCTCTAAGAACCCTGTGGATGATTTGACAGTGAGCTGTTGTTATAATTAGGGACTGGCAGTTAGTTGACGTTTAATTGGTGAATCAAGGGAGGATTGGTATTGGACAGCCAAGCACAGAGAACATTGGAAAAGAAAAAAAAACAGCAGACTGAACTTGTGTTAATTGGGTTTTTGAGTAGAAGACAGTTTTGCTTCAGAACTGTCAGATTGGGAAGTTGTTTTTACATTTTGCTCTTTCTAGTTATTCTCCAGTATTGACTCGGTAAACATTCTGAGAAAAGAATCCTTGTCATAAGAAATCATAGACATTCATAATAAAACAGTTAAATTTATATTTAAGTTATAAACTTGGTGTCCGAGATCTGTTATTCATAAAGCCTAACTCAGCAAATTTGAAAGTTATGGAATATTTTAATTTCACTGTGTTACGAATCCAGTGATAGGGAGGCTGATTTGGTTTGACTTGAAGGGACTTGATAGCATACAATGTTGCATCTGATGGGAGAATATAAAACTAGGAAATAAAATTTCAAAATAAGGAGTCTCTAATTTCAGATAAAGTTGAAGAGGAATTTCTCACCCCCACAGCAGCAGTGGCTGTTTGAATGAATACATTCAAGATTGAGTAAGGCAGATTTGAGTTGCATGGGAACTGAGAATTATGGTGGATGGATGTATAAAAGTGAAGGCCACAGTCGGAGCAGCCATGATCTTAGTGAATAGCAGAACAGGCTTGAAAAGCTGAATAGTCTACTCTACTCCAACTTCTGAGGTTCTTATCTTCTAATGCATCTGACAACTTTTAAATGCATTTGAAAGGTTCTTTATGATTTAAAACAACACCTAGTTAAAATGCCCAGAAATGTTTCTAAGTTTTTTTTAATGAAAAGGAAGACAGAAAAGCCTGATAGTCAGTGTGCATTATTTTATATTATGTTTAGTGGACCTCATCATCTTTGTCAAACATCATCTGGACGCAGAATTTGCAATGTAAAAGGATGAATATCGAAAGAGAAATTAACAGCAACTGATGAAATGAAAGTAACAATTTACAAGTTTACTGACAACACCACTATTTTAGATCAGATCTCATACATCGACAAGGTAGAACACAGGATACAGATGGAGTGCTTAGTGGTAAGGAGGTAATGTCATTGAGAATGATTCAGCGGATGACATCATCCTGAGGAACTCATATAGCATTGGGGCTGACAAAAATGGCCTCCAATAACCATCACTGCCTTTATCTTTGCCAGATAGGGCTCCAATCAATCAATTCCCATTAAATTAATTTTTGCTGGTTTCCTAGAACTCAAATTCAGTCAACAATGCTTTGATGTCAAAGGTGGTTATGTTCATGTGTCCTCAGGAATTCAACACATTTATCCAGGTTTCCAAGAAGGCTGTAATCAGGTCTAGAGCCCAGATATCCTGGCAGACTCTAAACTCAGCACTTATAGTGTGTCAGAGTGTGCCATTTATGCACTTTTCATAACAATTTTCATCAATTTGTTTGTGACTAAGTGTAAATGAACTGGATAGCAGTAATTTGATGAATTGCATTTGTCCTGTTTTTTTTTGTGGCCAGGACATACCTGGGCAATTTGCCACTTGTTTTGAGATGTCATGGTTGTGACTGAAATTCTGGAAAACCTGAATAGAAACAGAAAATGACAGAAGACACTCAGGAGGTCAGGAGATAGAAACAGAATTGACATTTCAGGTTGATGATCCACAATCAGAGCTTTCTGATCACTGTTTATATTTCATGGATGCTATCTGACCTGCTTCCTATTTTCTAGCATTTTCATTTTATATTTTTTCTGTAAAACATTACTGATAACGCTATCTATATGGTCAAATACATTTCATTTTTACACAATGCTAATTTCAGGATAAAATATGCCCAGCAATAGTAAAGAATAAGTGCTTACCAGTAATGTACACCAGAGCATCCCATGGGACAATTCCTCCTTGACAATAGAGATTCAAATTGAGAAGAGCACATTCTCGATCACTATCACTAAACTCGTAACAGATATTCCAGCCCAGTGGACCAAACTTCTTCCTTTCCTAAAGCAATATACTACAACATAATTTGATGCACAAGATAGACAACTTAACAGAGTATCAATGCATTTTATACCCAACTATTAAACCAGGTCATGTCAATAAACAAACATCTAAGAGTCATAAACTCAGTTCTGCTACAATGTGGTAGTTCTGTTCTTGTGCAATCCTATGTTAAAAGAAAATTGTGTGATAGCAGCACCACTTAAACTAATGGGGTCGGAATCGCATTATAACCAATACATGCTTGAAAACTGTACAGTTTAGAAACTGTGTCCCCAGTTCGTCAATCGTGTAATAGCGAATTCATGTTATACAAAACGCATGTTATAGCAGAATGACCTGTAGCAAAGAGTCATACTGCATGGAAAGAGACTCTTTGATCCAACTCAAAGATACTGACCATGTTCCCAATTTAAACTGGTCCAACCGGCCTACATATGGCCCATAGCCCTCCATGTACTTTAACCAAATGTCTTTTAAATGTTGTAACTGTACTTGCATTCACCACTTCCTCTAGCAGTTCATTTTACACATTGACTACTCTCTGTGTCAAAAGGTTGCCCCCCCAATGTACTTTTTACACTTTCCTCTCCTCATCTTAAAATAAATGCCCCCTAGTTTTGAACTCCCCTACCTTGGAGAAAAGATCTTTGCTATTCACCTTATTTTTTTTTAATAGATATTTTTATTAGAAATTTAACATTTTTACAAGTTTACAAAAATAAACAAAACTCTCAGATAAAAACATTGATATACAATTAACTCAAATATACAATAGCCAAAATTTGACAAAAAAAAACAAAACAACAAAAAAATAACCGAAAAGAAAAAAAAAACAAACAAACAAAACTCAACTATCTACTAATCTAACCTACAACTAACCAGGGTGTATATTTAAGTCTCTTACATGCTCGGGATGTGTTAACATCAGATATGATAAGACCCGTATTCGTGCGGGATTCCTCCCCCGAGGGGCCGCGGACCAGCCAGGTCTGTAGTCTCAATTAAATAAAAGCCCTTGTTAGGATAGCCGAAATATCTGTATTTATGTAATTCAAAAAGGGCTGCCATATTTTATAAAATAATTCGGTCTTTCGGTGCACCATATTTGTAAGGAAGTCAAGGGGAATACATTCCATAATTAGTCTGTGCCAATTTGAAAGTCCAGAGGGGCCCTCCGCCACCCAGTTCATCAAAATATTTTTCCTTGCACAGAAAGAAAGAATAGAAAATAGTCTCTTCCCGTACGTGTCCAGGGAGGGAACGTTCGAAAAGCCCAAGCGGAGAGATACGGGGTCCACTTTTATTTCCGTTCCTAACATTTCTGTCAGGGTACTTGCTACTTTAGTCCAATATCTACGGATCTTATGACAGGTCCATAAGCAATGTACAAGAGTGCCCACCTCTATTTTGCATTTAGGACACATTGGAGATGCTCCTGCCTTAAATTTTGCCAATCAAACCGGTGCTATATGGGCCCTATGAAGTATCTTCAGCTGGATAGCCTGGGTTCTGTTACAAATAGTAATTCTTCTAGCATTTTCCCAGATATCATTCCACGTTTCTGTGGAGATTTCTAGTCCCAGATCCTGATCCCATGTTTTAAGCAGATCATCCATATCTCCCGATACTTCATCATGTAGCAAATGATAAATATTACTGACGGAAGATACCCCCACTGGTCGTAGGACACTACATTCTCTATCGGATTTATAAAGACTATCTAATAACATAGTCTTCTTCTGTATATAATCTCGAATTTGGAAGTATCGAAAGAGGTCTCCATTGCGTAATCCGAATTTCTGACGCAGCTGTCCGAAAGACATCAGGACCCCATCTTTAAATAAATCCCCAAGACATGAGATACCCCTGGATCTCCAGAGTTTAAAAGTGGCATCTGTTAACCCCGGTTGGAATCCCCATGCTCCCACTATCGGTGCATAGGGGGATGTTTTATGTGAATTACCCTCATTTTGCCGCACTATATTCCAAGCCTTGATTGTATT
>NC_057711.1:104257123-104264969 GCF_004010195.1 Chiloscyllium plagiosum | reverse complement strand
CGACCTCGATTATCGAGGTTGTCAATATGATTTTCCAAGGTCCGGACTCGCTGCTCGAGAGTCTGGACCTGATCCACGGCCGATTGAGCGGTTGTCTGGGAGGTCGCGGCCTTTAGCTCCGCCCCTCCGACTCGGCGTTGAATTTCATCAATTTCACGGTCGTGCTTCTTCAGCGCGGCCGAGAGCGACTCCCAACGATTTCTGGATTCGACGATAAAGGCATCGATCTTCGAGTCAAGCTTGGAAAGCATTTCTGCAAGGCTTGCTACTGTTGGTAAGTCCCTCGGGGCGGCTGTGGACGCCTCTGCTGCAGCTGTAGAGTGTGGGGGAGGGGTTCCTGCTTGCTGAGAGCTGCGGGCTCCCTTCCCTTTAGTCATTTTTACTTAGGATAAAGTTGCTTAAATGTAATATTACACAACTAATTGAGTTACTAAACTATTATAAATGATTTATAAATGATTTGGTGAGCTTGGTAAGGGGTAGGTGACCCACTGTGCCCAAGTCTTGGGAGGAGCACTATAGACTCAGTCTTACTGGGTGGCCGCCATCTTGGATCCCCCCTATTCACCTTATTTATGCCCCTTGTGATTTTGTAAACTTCTGTAAGGTCACCCTTCAATTTCCTATTCTCCAGCGAAAATTTACGATTATATTATTTCAAAGCAAAAATATCCTGATTTTGAAATATGCTGAAATTCACCTTGAAATGAAATAGAAACAAGCTAATAAACAATAATTGCTTATTTATTTAACAAATCTTACCTGAATCACAGCATGAAAGAAACAAATGCCAAAGATTAGCTTTCTCCATTTCCTGCCCAAGGTATGCTCCTCAAAGAAAGAGGCTGTAATTTCCGTGAAAGCTCGTCGAATGTTAGCACGAAGTCCTTTTGGAGGTTCATTTGTGACCTGAGGGAGAATATTAGCTGTTAGTTGTTTTTGCTTCAGTCTACATAGATGACTAATGCTCGCTCAAAATACACTTTAAAATCTGTCAACAAAGTTGTTTATATGCATGACTTTAAATATTTTTAAACTTATGAGTTGCATCCTTTACTGAGGTTGTCGCTTTATCTTATACTGTTAATGGTTCTCTCTTCTCAGGTACTGTCCATAAGACCAAAACACATAGTGGAAGTAGTCGGCCATTCAGTCTGCTCCACTCTTCAATGAGGTCGTGGCTGATCTGAATATCCTCAGCTCCACTTACTTGCCTTTTCTCCATAACCCTTGGTTCCTTAGCTGGTTAAAAATTTGTCATCACAGCCTTGAATATACTTGATATGGAGTTGCTGGTGTTAGACTGGGGTGGACAAATTAAAAAAATCACACAACACCAGGTTATAGTCCAACAGGTTTATTTGGAAATACAAGCTTTCAGAGCGCTGCTCTTTCGTCAGGTAGTTCACACCTTTAATGCATTATCTGAGCTGAGATGTCACCTTTTTATTATAAAACCTTGTTATCTTAGGAATGTGGCATGAAAGTAGTTCTGTGATTTACATACTAATGAATCAAAACCTGCAACCCATTCGAAAAGGTGAAAGACTTAACAGCAATTTACATTTGTTCAATATATCACATCAATTGTATGACACTATGATCTTTTGCTAAAAATTCTGTGTCCTATGATCCTGCTCCACGAGCTACATTATGAAGGAGCATCACTCTGAAAGTTAGTGCTTCTAAATAAACCTGCTGGACTCTAACCTAGTGTTGTGTGATTTTTAACTTAGAATATACTGAACAAAGCAGCCTCCACAGCCCTCCAAATTCCAAGGATTCACTATCCTCACAGAAGAAACTTCTCCACATCTATCTTCAATGAATGATTCCTCACTCTGAGATTATGTCCTCTGATCTCAAGGGCAAAGCCTCCTCAGCGTCTGTCAAGTCCACTAATTATCCTTTCATTTTAATATGATTGTTGCTCATTCTTTTAAACTCCAATGAGTACAGGCCCAACCTACTCAACCTCTCTTCCTAAGAAAACCTTTCTATTCCTGGGATCAGTACTGTGAACATTCTATGGACTGCATCCAAAACCTATGTATTTCCTTAGGTAAGAGAACTAAAACTATTCACAGTGAAGACTTCCCTAGTTTATACTCCATTTCCTTTGAAATAAAGACCAAAGTTCTCTTTGCCTACTGAACTTATTTATCCATGATTATCCCCAAATACCTCTGTGCTGCAGCTTTCTACAGTCTTTCTTCTTAAAGCAATATTTACCTCCTCTATTCTTCCTCCCAAAGTGCACACCCTCCAACTTTCCAACCATACATTTCATCTGCCAAGTTTTTTGCCACTTACTTAATCTGTGTCTCATCTTTATAGTCTCTGTGTTACCCTCACCACTTTCCTTCCAATCGATTTTCTGGTGTCACCTGCAAAATTAGCTATAGTGTATTCACTTTCCTTACACAAGTCATTCATAAATATTGTAAATAATTGTGGCCACAGCACTGATCCCTGCAGCATACCACTGCTAACAGGTTGCCATCCTGTAAATGCATTCTTATTCCAACTCTGTTTTCTTTTGTTAGACAATCTTATATTCATACTAATATACTACCTCCAACACCAAGAGCTCTTATCTAATTAAATTGACTTTTGTGCAGTGTCTTATCAAACACCCTTTGTAAATCTAAATATATCACATCCACTGTTTCCCCCTTATTGGTTCTGCTTGTTACCTCTTCAAAGAATTCTAATAAATTTGCCAGGCATGAATTTCCCCTACAAGAAGCCATGCTGATTCTGTTTGATTGTATAATGTTTTTCTAAATGGTCTGCTAATATGTCCTTTATAATAGATTCTAATATATTCTCAATGACAGACATTAGGCTGATTGGCCTATAGTTACTTGTTTTTTTCCCTATCTCTGTTTGAATAAGGTTGCTACATTGACATTTTTTTCAATTCTCTGAGCCTCCTGGAATCTAAGGGTCCTTGCAAGTTTATTACCACGCTTACTCTTTAGTTGCTTCATTTACCATTCTATGATGCAACCCAGGAGGTCCAAGGGACTTATCAGCCTTTAGCCTCATTAGATGCTCTAATACATTTTTTCCGATGTGTTTGTATGTATTTCCTCTGCTCTTGATTACTTAGTATGTTTGGAATAATATTAGCATCTTCTACTATGAAAACTGATGGAAAGTATTTGCTTAATTTGTCTGCTATTTCCTGGTTTCTTGTTATTGTTTCCCAGCTCCATTCTTTAAGAAACATACATTCACTTTGATTTCCCTCTTCCTTTTTATATATTTAAAGAAGCTCCTTCTGCTCTTTTTTAAAAATTGATTTATTTTCTCTTTTTGTGTTGGTTTCCATAGGTTTCCCAATCCTGTGCCTTACCACTAATCGTATTGTATGTCCTTTTTCTTTCGATTTGATACTGTCTTTATCTTTCGTGGTTAGTTTACTTCCTTCCTGGAACCTTCTTTCTCACCTGGATAGGTCTTTCCCATGAGTCATGAACTGTTTTCACAAATCCCATTATTCATGCAAAGCTTCTTTCGCAGTCAACTCCAGGCAACTCTGCCCTCATTCTTAACATGTATCATTCTTTAAATTTTGCACATTTGTTTCTGACACAAGTTCCTCCATCTCAAAGAGAATTCTAAATGCTACTATGTTATGGTGATGAGATTCCTAGGTGATTTTTTTTCTGAGAATTCTTGGTTGGATCAACAACACATTATACTTCGGAACTGTCTGAAATACATTTTATGAATTCTCCCTCATAGCTACTTTTGACAAATTAATTTTTTTCATTCTACCTGCCTTTTTTTAAACATGCCCTCATTATTTCCTGATTTATTTTCTTTCCTGTAATATAGCTACAGTTAGGGGCAGCAATGTATTCCTCCCCCGTGTTATTTCTTACATCCAGCCATGTGGATTCCACCTCATCTGATTCTAAAACATTTCTTGCTATCGTACTTATTCCATCTCATACTTTAAAAGTTATGCCACCACCCTTTCCTTCCTACCTGTCCTTTTAAAAAGTCATATAGCCCTGGTTTAATCTCCTTGTAATCCTATAGCTTCTGTAATGGCTATAAAATCACACCCATTATCTTCCATATATACTACTGATTTTTTTCTTTGCAGTATTTTGCTGTGAATGCTACATGCAGTGAAGTAAAGAAGGATTTATTCTGCCTTTTTTAACATTTTTTTTCCAACTTTAGCTGAATTGCTATTGATTTTTACATTTGCACAATCTGTCCCAACCTGTCTCTGTGTATTATTACCTGGCTAACAGCCCTGCAATGCTGCTTTGTAATGCTGTGTATCCCCTCTTTAGAATTCCACTTCTATTTCATTCATCCCCTTCAATTCAGCCATCATCATTGTTTTTCTCAAAAAAGCCAACCTTACACTCTTCTGTTCTACCAAATTGCCACCTCATCTGTAGCCTTCCTTAACTTCCTATAGTAAATAAACACGTTGTCATTTCTATGCCAATCCTCCAGAAGTACATGTTTGAGTCCCTCCTCAGTCAGGTTCGCGCTCCATCATAGCACCAGCTCAGCACATTTGATGTGACATCTTGCATCAGCCTTCTCAAACTATTTGCAGCATCCTCTTGCAAGAACACTCTAATTTCATCCTGCTCAGTGGGATTACCCTGGATTGATTTGATTTTCATCTGTCCAGTCACAGCCAGATAACAGCCTTCAATAGTTTTTGTTCCCACTTACTGTAACCTCTGGCATATCCTCCTGTTTCTCATCTACATGACAGCTTTCAGCAACATCAATTCATAGGTATGCTAAGGACTCAACATTACCTCTTGTGACCCCTCCATTGTCTCTAAACTACCACACTACTTGTCTGACATTCATCACGAGATGAGCAGAAATCTCCTCCAAGACCACAGCCATAATCTCTTTGACTATCTATCCATCAGTCCTCCTTTAAGACATTCACTTAAACATCCTTTTGTTAAGTCAGTGTCAAATGCGATTTGAAAACGATTCCGTGAAGTGACTTGGGGATATTTTACCAGACTGAAAGCATAATATAAAAACAATTTGCTGTTTTGTTGTTAATTCAACATGATGACTCATACTATTTTCACAATTTATTTGTAGTGAGATGCCCCATCTAGTGGTCCCAGACAAGTTCGAGACTATGCTGGTCAATTCAATGGAAATTTAGACCTTAAGCTGAGGTCATAACAGCAATTTCCTTCACTATTGCCACAGCAAATAAAATGATGGACATGAGGCAAGTTTATGTTTTCTATTGCTAAAGAAGATTAAAATTTCTTAATCTAATAAGGCAACCTTGCTTACTGCCATGAATTCATATTACCTACTATGATATGCCAAGTCTAGACCTGGAATTTCACAAAGCAGTTGATTAAGATCCGGAATACAGTGCTTGGATGGGTCAAATTAACCATCTAATAATTCTATGCTTCTCAAGGGAAAAATGCACCTAGCAAATTTCAGAATGTATTACCTTGACGGAGTTTTGCAAAACTGTAACAGGAAAGGTGTTGGTAGGCATGGAACTTAGGAACAGTCTGAAGTTTTCATGAATAACAGCATCTAGAAAAATAAATATTTTCTATTATATGCAAATATATATTTTTGCAAACAATAATAATACAACATCTTGTAGTTTATAGAAGCACTACATCTGGTAAAGATATGGAAAACAAACATTTCAGAGATTGTCCACTGCCATGAACTATGTTCTGACTTCTGTACTTTGATTTATGAACAATGCAAAATCTTCACATACAGGGACAGTTCAACCAAAAAAAAACCTGTTGCTAAATCTAAGGAAATAAATCACTGCTAGTGGTGCCAAATTTTAGGGCCTTGCCTCATTGCTTGGAAAGCAGAGGGATCATCATGTAATGCCAGCAAACCCCTGGAGGCCACTCACCCAAATTGGTAAACAAGTGGATGTTACCAAGATGTGTGAATGACATGTCAAAGTTTAACAGTTTACAAATGACTCTGGAGTCACATAAGAAGTGAGCCTGTAGTCCTGAAACTCAGCAGTCCATCACAGCTGACAGGTGTCTTTGGCTGTAGTAGCACTGCAGAGTGGGGACTTTGGCAACTGAGGTAAGGCAAAGAAGGGATGCTGTGAACAACAAAGTAGGCAAAACGTGAGCGAGTGTTAAGAGAGTGAGCAAACAGCCCTAAGATGCAGCATGAGCCAATTCTTGAAATTGGTGCCTGTCCCTGAATGCAAAATGTCCTTGTGGCAGCATTATAATGAAAGGGGTAAAAACAATGACTGCAGATGCTGGAAACCAGATGCTGGATAAGTGGTGCTGGAAGAGCACAGCAGTTCAGGCAGCAACCGAGGAGCAGTAAGATCGACCTTTCGGGCAACAGTCCTTTATTACCTATGAAAGAATAATACACACAATCCAATTATAGTTTTGTGGTTCTCAAAATGTTAGAGAGCTGTGCATCAAATCCTCTGATCTCCAATATTTGTGAACGTCTTAAGGATGTACGACCCATCCCAAAATTAGCAAATTAAGATAAAAGAAAACATTTATATATCTCCATCCAACTCCGCCGCCACCCCCGCTCGCTAACTCTCCCCCTCCCCCCAAGGATCTAATCGTTTCTGGAACATAACACAACAGATCTAACTCCTGTTCACAGAGCTAAGACACTTTCCTGGCGATTTTGTGGGATCTGAAACCCAGGGTTCTCCTGGCTTAGAAATGGGGACTGCATCACTGGAACCTTGAAGACTTTTGTTCTGTACCGTCTCTCCAAAAAACTTGTTGATCGCAAATATACAACGTGCATGTGCTTGTGAGAAAGAACGCCTGTGCGTGAGAGAGAGATAGAGACACAGAGAGAGACAGGGGGAGAGAGGGTGGGAGGAGAGAGAGATGCGTGCTAACATGAAGGTCAAAGGAAGTTGAAAATCACGCTGAGGCGGTCGTTAGAATCTGTCGTGCGAGGTGAAACTTATCATTCTCTGCACATTTCACAGCATCTCTGAATATTTGTGGGTTTCTCTATTTCGAAGCAGCGAACTGGAGGCTATTTCTGGAGGGCAGATGAGCGGCAAATTGTGTTTCACTTCCTTTGCAGTTTCAGGCAGTGTGAGAGACATACACATTTGTATACTATTTGAATGAAGTTGGAAGCTTGAATCTTTGCAACTTAGTGATTTATTGCATTTTAGCACAATCAGTAGACATTTGGAGCATTTGTGTCAGGCAGAATATGTTAAAAACGTGCTGGGAGAGAGCTATAGAGGAACCATGATTGGAAGGTTTGCAAACAACAGCAAAGTTAGTGGTATAATGGACAGCTTAGAAGATTGTCTCAGAATACAAGGGGAACTTGAACAACTGGCGCAGTGGGTCGAGGAATGGCAGCTGGAGTTAAATTTAGATAACTGCGAGGTGTTGCACTTTGGTAAGACAAAGTACAGCAGGACTTACACAATTAATTTTAGGGCCCTGGGGAGTGCTGTCGAACACGGACACTTATAGGTGCTGGAACATAATTAATTGACGTGGCGTCACAGGTAGCAAGAGCAGCGAAGGAAGCATTGGGCATGCTTGCCTTTTTTAGTCAAAGCATTGAGAAATTCACTTAGGACTTCATGTCAAAGTTGTACAAGACTGTAATAGGACCACATTTGTATGACTGCATACAATCTGGTCATCCTGTTATTGAACTCGAATAAATGCAAAAATGATTTACGACGATGTTACTGAGACTGAGATTTTTGATTTATAAAGAGAAACTGGATAGTTTGGTACCTTTATTCATTGGAGTTTATAAGACCTAGGGTCGAACTCATAGAAGTTTATAAAATCACAAGAGGCACGGATAA